>NW_027143010.1:0-95964 GCF_026170545.1 Melanerpes formicivorus | reverse complement strand
ATGCTTGATTTCGAGAGTGAGCGAAACTAATGAAAACATTGTTGGGGTAAAACCTAAAGGGAAAGACCTAGCACCAAATCCAATTTGCCATCTGATCTAACTTCTGGAGGCAGTCAAAATGAGCCTTAGAATTCTTCCCTACCTTATTCCTGTGCTGAGATACAGGCTGCTCCAACCTGCTGTAAAATGCTTGATTTCGAGAGTGAGCGAAACTAATGAAAACATTGTTGGGGTAAAACCTAAAGGGAAAGACCTAGCACCAAATCCAATTTGCCATCTGATCTAACTTCTGGAGGCAGTCAAAATGAGCCTTAGAATTCTTCCCTACCTTATTCCTGTGCTGAGATACAGGCTGCTCCAACCTGCTGTAAAATGCTTGATTTCGAGAGTGAGCGAAACTAATGAAAACATTGTTGGGGTAAAACCTAAAGGGAAAGACCTAGCACCAAATCCAATTTGCCATCTGATCTAACTTCTGGAGGCAGTCAAAATGAGCCTTAGAATTCTTCCCTACCTTATTCCTGTGCTGAGATACAGGCTGCTCCAACCTGCTGTAAAATGCTTGATTTCGAGAGTGAGCGAAACTAATGAAAACATTGTTGGGGTAAAACCTAAAGGGAAAGACCTAGCACCAAATCCAATTTGCCATCTGATCTAACTTCTGGAGGCAGTCAAAATGAGCCTTAGAATTCTTCCCTACCTTATTCCTGTGCTGAGATACAGGCTGCTCCAACCTGCTGTAAAATGCTTGATTTCGAGAGTGAGCGAAACTAATGAAAACATTGTTGGGGTAAAACCTAAAGGGAAAGACCTAGCACCAAATCCAATTTGCCATCTGATCTAACTTCTGGAGGCAGTCAAAATGAGCCTTAGAATTCTTCCCTACCTTATTCCTGTGCTGAGATACAGGCTGCTCCAACCTGCTGTAAAATGCTTGATTTCGAGAGTGAGCGAAACTAATGAAAACATTGTTGGGGTAAAACCTAAAGGGAAAGACCTAGCACCAAATCCAATTTGCCATCTGATCTAACTTCTGGAGGCAGTCAAAATGAGCCTTAGAATTCTTCCCTACCTTATTCCTGTGCTGAGATACAGGCTGCTCCAACCTGCTGTAAAATGCTTGATTTCGAGAGTGAGCGAAACTAATGAAAACATTGTTGGGGTAAAACCTAAAGGGAAAGACCTAGCACCAAATCCAATTTGCCATCTGATCTAACTTCTGGAGGCAGTCAAAATGAGCCTTAGAATTCTTCCCTACCTTATTCCTGTGCTGAGATACAGGCTGCTCCAACCTGCTGTAAAATGCTTGATTTCGAGAGTGAGCGAAACTAATGAAAACATTGTTGGGGTAAAACCTAAAGGGAAAGACCTAGCACCAAATCCAATTTGCCATCTGATCTAACTTCTGGAGGCAGTCAAAATGAGCCTTAGAATTCTTCCCTACCTTATTCCTGTGCTGAGATACAGGCTGCTCCAACCTGCTGTAAAATGCTTGATTTCGAGAGTGAGCGAAACTAATGAAAACATTGTTGGGGTAAAACCTAAAGGGAAAGACCTAGCACCAAATCCAATTTGCCATCTGATCTAACTTCTGGAGGCAGTCAAAATGAGCCTTAGAATTCTTCCCTACCTTATTCCTGTGCTGAGATACAGGCTGCTCCAACCTGCTGTAAAATGCTTGATTTCGAGAGTGAGCGAAACTAATGAAAACATTGTTGGGGTAAAACCTAAAGGGAAAGACCTAGCACCAAATCCAATTTGCCATCTGATCTAACTTCTGGAGGCAGTCAAAATGAGCCTTAGAATTCTTCCCTACCTTATTCCTGTGCTGAGATACAGGCTGCTCCAACCTGCTGTAAAATGCTTGATTTCGAGAGTGAGCGAAACTAATGAAAACATTGTTGGGGTAAAACCTAAAGGGAAAGACCTAGCACCAAATCCAATTTGCCATCTGATCTAACTTCTGGAGGCAGTCAAAATGAGCCTTAGAATTCTTCCCTACCTTATTCCTGTGCTGAGATACAGGCTGCTCCAACCTGCTGTAAAATGCTTGATTTCGAGAGTGAGCGAAACTAATGAAAACATTGTTGGGGTAAAACCTAAAGGGAAAGACCTAGCACCAAATCCAATTTGCCATCTGATCTAACTTCTGGAGGCAGTCAAAATGAGCCTTAGAATTCTTCCCTACCTTATTCCTGTGCTGAGATACAGGCTGCTCCAACCTGCTGTAAAATGCTTGATTTCGAGAGTGAGCGAAACTAATGAAAACATTGTTGGGGTAAAACCTAAAGGGAAAGACCTAGCACCAAATCCAATTTGCCATCTGATCTAACTTCTGGAGGCAGTCAAAATGAGCCTTAGAATTCTTCCCTACCTTATTCCTGTGCTGAGATACAGGCTGCTCCAACCTGCTGTAAAATGCTTGATTTCGAGAGTGAGCGAAACTAATGAAAACATTGTTGGGGTAAAACCTAAAGGGAAAGACCTAGCACCAAATCCAATTTGCCATCTGATCTAACTTCTGGAGGCAGTCAAAATGAGCCTTAGAATTCTTCCCTACCTTATTCCTGTGCTGAGATACAGGCTGCTCCAACCTGCTGTAAAATGCTTGATTTCGAGAGTGAGCGAAACTAATGAAAACATTGTTGGGGTAAAACCTAAAGGGAAAGACCTAGCACCAAATCCAATTTGCCATCTGATCTAACTTCTGGAGGCAGTCAAAATGAGCCTTAGAATTCTTCCCTACCTTATTCCTGTGCTGAGATACAGGCTGCTCCAACCTGCTGTAAAATGCTTGATTTCGAGAGTGAGCGAAACTAATGAAAACATTGTTGGGGTAAAACCTAAAGGGAAAGACCTAGCACCAAATCCAATTTGCCATCTGATCTAACTTCTGGAGGCAGTCAAAATGAGCCTTAGAATTCTTCCCTACCTTATTCCTGTGCTGAGATACAGGCTGCTCCAACCTGCTGTAAAATGCTTGATTTCGAGAGTGAGCGAAACTAATGAAAACATTGTTGGGGTAAAACCTAAAGGGAAAGACCTAGCACCAAATCCAATTTGCCATCTGATCTAACTTCTGGAGGCAGTCAAAATGAGCCTTAGAATTCTTCCCTACCTTATTCCTGTGCTGAGATACAGGCTGCTCCAACCTGCTGTAAAATGCTTGATTTCGAGAGTGAGCGAAACTAATGAAAACATTGTTGGGGTAAAACCTAAAGGGAAAGACCTAGCACCAAATCCAATTTGCCATCTGATCTAACTTCTGGAGGCAGTCAAAATGAGCCTTAGAATTCTTCCCTACCTTATTCCTGTGCTGAGATACAGGCTGCTCCAACCTGCTGTAAAATGCTTGATTTCGAGAGTGAGCGAAACTAATGAAAACATTGTTGGGGTAAAACCTAAAGGGAAAGACCTAGCACCAAATCCAATTTGCCATCTGATCTAACTTCTGGAGGCAGTCAAAATGAGCCTTAGAATTCTTCCCTACCTTATTCCTGTGCTGAGATACAGGCTGCTCCAACCTGCTGTAAAATGCTTGATTTCGAGAGTGAGCGAAACTAATGAAAACATTGTTGGGGTAAAACCTAAAGGGAAAGACCTAGCACCAAATCCAATTTGCCATCTGATCTAACTTCTGGAGGCAGTCAAAATGAGCCTTAGAATTCTTCCCTACCTTATTCCTGTGCTGAGATACAGGCTGCTCCAACCTGCTGTAAAATGCTTGATTTCGAGAGTGAGCGAAACTAATGAAAACATTGTTGGGGTAAAACCTAAAGGGAAAGACCTAGCACCAAATCCAATTTGCCATCTGATCTAACTTCTGGAGGCAGTCAAAATGAGCCTTAGAATTCTTCCCTACCTTATTCCTGTGCTGAGATACAGGCTGCTCCAACCTGCTGTAAAATGCTTGATTTCGAGAGTGAGCGAAACTAATGAAAACATTGTTGGGGTAAAACCTAAAGGGAAAGACCTAGCACCAAATCCAATTTGCCATCTGATCTAACTTCTGGAGGCAGTCAAAATGAGCCTTAGAATTCTTCCCTACCTTATTCCTGTGCTGAGATACAGGCTGCTCCAACCTGCTGTAAAATGCTTGATTTCGAGAGTGAGCGAAACTAATGAAAACATTGTTGGGGTAAAACCTAAAGGGAAAGACCTAGCACCAAATCCAATTTGCCATCTGATCTAACTTCTGGAGGCAGTCAAAATGAGCCTTAGAATTCTTCCCTACCTTATTCCTGTGCTGAGATACAGGCTGCTCCAACCTGCTGTAAAATGCTTGATTTCGAGAGTGAGCGAAACTAATGAAAACATTGTTGGGGTAAAACCTAAAGGGAAAGACCTAGCACCAAATCCAATTTGCCATCTGATCTAACTTCTGGAGGCAGTCAAAATGAGCCTTAGAATTCTTCCCTACCTTATTCCTGTGCTGAGATACAGGCTGCTCCAACCTGCTGTAAAATGCTTGATTTCGAGAGTGAGCGAAACTAATGAAAACATTGTTGGGGTAAAACCTAAAGGGAAAGACCTAGCACCAAATCCAATTTGCCATCTGATCTAACTTCTGGAGGCAGTCAAAATGAGCCTTAGAATTCTTCCCTACCTTATTCCTGTGCTGAGATACAGGCTGCTCCAACCTGCTGTAAAATGCTTGATTTCGAGAGTGAGCGAAACTAATGAAAACATTGTTGGGGTAAAACCTAAAGGGAAAGACCTAGCACCAAATCCAATTTGCCATCTGATCTAACTTCTGGAGGCAGTCAAAATGAGCCTTAGAATTCTTCCCTACCTTATTCCTGTGCTGAGATACAGGCTGCTCCAACCTGCTGTAAAATGCTTGATTTCGAGAGTGAGCGAAACTAATGAAAACATTGTTGGGGTAAAACCTAAAGGGAAAGACCTAGCACCAAATCCAATTTGCCATCTGATCTAACTTCTGGAGGCAGTCAAAATGAGCCTTAGAATTCTTCCCTACCTTATTCCTGTGCTGAGATACAGGCTGCTCCAACCTGCTGTAAAATGCTTGATTTCGAGAGTGAGCGAAACTAATGAAAACATTGTTGGGGTAAAACCTAAAGGGAAAGACCTAGCACCAAATCCAATTTGCCATCTGATCTAACTTCTGGAGGCAGTCAAAATGAGCCTTAGAATTCTTCCCTACCTTATTCCTGTGCTGAGATACAGGCTGCTCCAACCTGCTGTAAAATGCTTGATTTCGAGAGTGAGCGAAACTAATGAAAACATTGTTGGGGTAAAACCTAAAGGGAAAGACCTAGCACCAAATCCAATTTGCCATCTGATCTAACTTCTGGAGGCAGTCAAAATGAGCCTTAGAATTCTTCCCTACCTTATTCCTGTGCTGAGATACAGGCTGCTCCAACCTGCTGTAAAATGCTTGATTTCGAGAGTGAGCGAAACTAATGAAAACATTGTTGGGGTAAAACCTAAAGGGAAAGACCTAGCACCAAATCCAATTTGCCATCTGATCTAACTTCTGGAGGCAGTCAAAATGAGCCTTAGAATTCTTCCCTACCTTATTCCTGTGCTGAGATACAGGCTGCTCCAACCTGCTGTAAAATGCTTGATTTCGAGAGTGAGCGAAACTAATGAAAACATTGTTGGGGTAAAACCTAAAGGGAAAGACCTAGCACCAAATCCAATTTGCCATCTGATCTAACTTCTGGAGGCAGTCAAAATGAGCCTTAGAATTCTTCCCTACCTTATTCCTGTGCTGAGATACAGGCTGCTCCAACCTGCTGTAAAATGCTTGATTTCGAGAGTGAGCGAAACTAATGAAAACATTGTTGGGGTAAAACCTAAAGGGAAAGACCTAGCACCAAATCCAATTTGCCATCTGATCTAACTTCTGGAGGCAGTCAAAATGAGCCTTAGAATTCTTCCCTACCTTATTCCTGTGCTGAGATACAGGCTGCTCCAACCTGCTGTAAAATGCTTGATTTCGAGAGTGAGCGAAACTAATGAAAACATTGTTGGGGTAAAACCTAAAGGGAAAGACCTAGCACCAAATCCAATTTGCCATCTGATCTAACTTCTGGAGGCAGTCAAAATGAGCCTTAGAATTCTTCCCTACCTTATTCCTGTGCTGAGATACAGGCTGCTCCAACCTGCTGTAAAATGCTTGATTTCGAGAGTGAGCGAAACTAATGAAAACATTGTTGGGGTAAAACCTAAAGGGAAAGACCTAGCACCAAATCCAATTTGCCATCTGATCTAACTTCTGGAGGCAGTCAAAATGAGCCTTAGAATTCTTCCCTACCTTATTCCTGTGCTGAGATACAGGCTGCTCCAACCTGCTGTAAAATGCTTGATTTCGAGAGTGAGCGAAACTAATGAAAACATTGTTGGGGTAAAACCTAAAGGGAAAGACCTAGCACCAAATCCAATTTGCCATCTGATCTAACTTCTGGAGGCAGTCAAAATGATCCTTAGAATTCTTCCCTACCTTATTCCTGTGCTGAGATACAGGCTGCTCCAACCTGCTGTAAAATGCTTGATTTCGAGAGTGAGCGAAACTAATGAAAACATTGTTGGGGTAAAACCTAAAGGGAAAGACCTAGCACCAAATCCAATTTGCCATCTGATCTAACTTCTGGAGGCAGTCAAAATGAGCCTTAGAATTCTTCCCTACCTTATTCCTGTGCTGAGATACAGGCTGCTCCAACCTGCTGTAAAATGCTTGATTTCGAGAGTGAGCGAAACTAATGAAAACATTGTTGGGGTAAAACCTAAAGGGAAAGACCTAGCACCAAATCCAATTTGCCATCTGATCTAACTTCTGGAGGCAGTCAAAATGAGCCTTAGAATTCTTCCCTACCTTATTCCTGTGCTGAGATACAGGCTGCTCCAACCTGCTGTAAAATGCTTGATTTCGAGAGTGAGCGAAACTAATGAAAACATTGTTGGGGTAAAACCTAAAGGGAAAGACCTAGCACCAAATCCAATTTGCCATCTGATCTAACTTCTGGAGGCAGTCAAAATGAGCCTTAGAATTCTTCCCTACCTTATTCCTGTGCTGAGATACAGGCTGCTCCAACCTGCTGTAAAATGCTTGATTTCGAGAGTGAGCGAAACTAATGAAAACATTGTTGGGGTAAAACCTAAAGGGAAAGACCTAGCACCAAATCCAATTTGCCATCTGATCTAACTTCTGGAGGCAGTCAAAATGAGCCTTAGAATTCTTCCCTACCTTATTCCTGTGCTGAGATACAGGCTGCTCCAACCTGCTGTAAAATGCTTGATTTCGAGAGTGAGCGAAACTAATGAAAACATTGTTGGGGTAAAACCTAAAGGGAAAGACCTAGCACCAAATCCAATTTGCCATCTGATCTAACTTCTGGAGGCAGTCAAAATGAGCCTTAGAATTCTTCCCTACCTTATTCCTGTGCTGAGATACAGGCTGCTCCAACCTGCTGTAAAATGCTTGATTTCGAGAGTGAGCGAAACTAATGAAAACATTGTTGGGGTAAAACCTAAAGGGAAAGACCTAGCACCAAATCCAATTTGCCATCTGATCTAACTTCTGGAGGCAGTCAAAATGAGCCTTAGAATTCTTCCCTACCTTATTCCTGTGCTGAGATACAGGCTGCTCCAACCTGCTGTAAAATGCTTGATTTCGAGAGTGAGCGAAACTAATGAAAACATTGTTGGGGTAAAACCTAAAGGGAAAGACCTAGCACCAAATCCAATTTGCCATCTGATCTAACTTCTGGAGGCAGTCAAAATGAGCCTTAGAATTCTTCCCTACCTTATTCCTGTGCTGAGATACAGGCTGCTCCAACCTGCTGTAAAATGCTTGATTTCGAGAGTGAGCGAAACTAATGAAAACATTGTTGGGGTAAAACCTAAAGGGAAAGACCTAGCACCAAATCCAATTTGCCATCTGATCTAACTTCTGGAGGCAGTCAAAATGAGCCTTAGAATTCTTCCCTACCTTATTCCTGTGCTGAGATACAGGCTGCTCCAACCTGCTGTAAAATGCTTGATTTCGAGAGTGAGCGAAACTAATGAAAACATTGTTGGGGTAAAACCTAAAGGGAAAGACCTAGCACCAAATCCAATTTGCCATCTGATCTAACTTCTGGAGGCAGTCAAAATGAGCCTTAGAATTCTTCCCTACCTTATTCCTGTGCTGAGATACAGGCTGCTCCAACCTGCTGTAAAATGCTTGATTTCGAGAGTGAGCGAAACTAATGAAAACATTGTTGGGGTAAAACCTAAAGGGAAAGACCTAGCACCAAATCCAATTTGCCATCTGATCTAACTTCTGGAGGCAGTCAAAATGAGCCTTAGAATTCTTCCCTACCTTATTCCTGTGCTGAGATACAGGCTGCTCCAACCTGCTGTAAAATGCTTGATTTCGAGAGTGAGCGAAACTAATGAAAACATTGTTGGGGTAAAACCTAAAGGGAAAGACCTAGCACCAAATCCAATTTGCCATCTGATCTAACTTCTGGAGGCAGTCAAAATGATCCTTAGAATTCTTCCCTACCTTATTCCTGTGCTGAGATACAGGCTGCTCTCAACCTGCTGTAAAATGCTTGATTTCGAGAGTGAGCGAAACTAATGAAAACATTGTTGGGGTAAAACCTAAAGGGAAAGACCTAGCACCAAATCCAATTTGCCATCTGATCTAACTTCTGGAGGCAGTCAAAATGAGCCTTAGAATTCTTCCCTACCTTATTCCTGTGCTGAGATACAGGCTGCTCCAACCTGCTGTAAAATGCTTGATTTCGAGAGTGAGCGAAACTAATGAAAACATTGTTGGGGTAAAACCTAAAGGGAAAGACCTAGCACCAAATCCAATTTGCCATCTGATCTAACTTCTGGAGGCAGTCAAAATGAGCCTTAGAATTCTTCCCTACCTTATTCCTGTGCTGAGATACAGGCTGCTCCAACCTGCTGTAAAATGCTTGATTTCGAGAGTGAGCGAAACTAATGAAAACATTGTTGGGGTAAAACCTAAAGGGAAAGACCTAGCACCAAATCCAATTTGCCATCTGATCTAACTTCTGGAGGCAGTCAAAATGAGCCTTAGAATTCTTCCCTACCTTATTCCTGTGCTGAGATACAGGCTGCTCCAACCTGCTGTAAAATGCTTGATTTCGAGAGTGAGCGAAACTAATGAAAACATTGTTGGGGTAAAACCTAAAGGGAAAGACCTAGCACCAAATCCAATTTGCCATCTGATCTAACTTCTGGAGGCAGTCAAAATGAGCCTTAGAATTCTTCCCTACCTTATTCCTGTGCTGAGATACAGGCTGCTCCAACCTGCTGTAAAATGCTTGATTTCGAGAGTGAGCGAAACTAATGAAAACATTGTTGGGGTAAAACCTAAAGGGAAAGACCTAGCACCAAATCCAATTTGCCATCTGATCTAACTTCTGGAGGCAGTCAAAATGAGCCTTAGAATTCTTCCCTACCTTATTCCTGTGCTGAGATACAGGCTGCTCCAACCTGCTGTAAAATGCTTGATTTCGAGAGTGAGCGAAACTAATGAAAACATTGTTGGGGTAAAACCTAAAGGGAAAGACCTAGCACCAAATCCAATTTGCCATCTGATCTAACTTCTGGAGGCAGTCAAAATGAGCCTTAGAATTCTTCCCTACCTTATTCCTGTGCTGAGATACAGGCTGCTCCAACCTGCTGTAAAATGCTTGATTTCGAGAGTGAGCGAAACTAATGAAAACATTGTTGGGGTAAAACCTAAAGGGAAAGACCTAGCACCAAATCCAATTTGCCATCTGATCTAACTTCTGGAGGCAGTCAAAATGAGCCTTAGAATTCTTCCCTACCTTATTCCTGTGCTGAGATACAGGCTGCTCCAACCTGCTGTAAAATGCTTGATTTCGAGAGTGAGCGAAACTAATGAAAACATTGTTGGGGTAAAACCTAAAGGGAAAGACCTAGCACCAAATCCAATTTGCCATCTGATCTAACTTCTGGAGGCAGTCAAAATGAGCCTTAGAATTCTTCCCTACCTTATTCCTGTGCTGAGATACAGGCTGCTCCAACCTGCTGTAAAATGCTTGATTTCGAGAGTGAGCGAAACTAATGAAAACATTGTTGGGGTAAAACCTAAAGGGAAAGACCTAGCACCAAATCCAATTTGCCATCTGATCTAACTTCTGGAGGCAGTCAAAATGAGCCTTAGAATTCTTCCCTACCTTATTCCTGTGCTGAGATACAGGCTGCTCCAACCTGCTGTAAAATGCTTGATTTCGAGAGTGAGCGAAACTAATGAAAACATTGTTGGGGTAAAACCTAAAGGGAAAGACCTAGCACCAAATCCAATTTGCCATCTGATCTAACTTCTGGAGGCAGTCAAAATGAGCCTTAGAATTCTTCCCTACCTTATTCCTGTGCTGAGATACAGGCTGCTCCAACCTGCTGTAAAATGCTTGATTTCGAGAGTGAGCGAAACTAATGAAAACATTGTTGGGGTAAAACCTAAAGGGAAAGACCTAGCACCAAATCCAATTTGCCATCTGATCTAACTTCTGGAGGCAGTCAAAATGAGCCTTAGAATTCTTCCCTACCTTATTCCTGTGCTGAGATACAGGCTGCTCCAACCTGCTGTAAAATGCTTGATTTCGAGAGTGAGCGAAACTAATGAAAACATTGTTGGGGTAAAACCTAAAGGGAAAGACCTAGCACCAAATCCAATTTGCCATCTGATCTAACTTCTGGAGGCAGTCAAAATGAGCCTTAGAATTCTTCCCTACCTTATTCCTGTGCTGAGATACAGGCTGCTCCAACCTGCTGTAAAATGCTTGATTTCGAGAGTGAGCGAAACTAATGAAAACATTGTTGGGGTAAAACCTAAAGGGAAAGACCTAGCACCAAATCCAATTTGCCATCTGATCTAACTTCTGGAGGCAGTCAAAATGAGCCTTAGAATTCTTCCCTACCTTATTCCTGTGCTGAGATACAGGCTGCTCCAACCTGCTGTAAAATGCTTGATTTCGAGAGTGAGCGAAACTAATGAAAACATTGTTGGGGTAAAACCTAAAGGGAAAGACCTAGCACCAAATCCAATTTGCCATCTGATCTAACTTCTGGAGGCAGTCAAAATGAGCCTTAGAATTCTTCCCTACCTTATTCCTGTGCTGAGATACAGGCTGCTCCAACCTGCTGTAAAATGCTTGATTTCGAGAGTGAGCGAAACTAATGAAAACATTGTTGGGGTAAAACCTAAAGGGAAAGACCTAGCACCAAATCCAATTTGCCATCTGATCTAACTTCTGGAGGCAGTCAAAATGAGCCTTAGAATTCTTCCCTACCTTATTCCTGTGCTGAGATACAGGCTGCTCCAACCTGCTGTAAAATGCTTGATTTCGAGAGTGAGCGAAACTAATGAAAACATTGTTGGGGTAAAACCTAAAGGGAAAGACCTAGCACCAAATCCAATTTGCCATCTGATCTAACTTCTGGAGGCAGTCAAAATGAGCCTTAGAATTCTTCCCTACCTTATTCCTGTGCTGAGATACAGGCTGCTCCAACCTGCTGTAAAATGCTTGATTTCGAGAGTGAGCGAAACTAATGAAAACATTGTTGGGGTAAAACCTAAAGGGAAAGACCTAGCACCAAATCCAATTTGCCATCTGATCTAACTTCTGGAGGCAGTCAAAATGAGCCTTAGAATTCTTCCCTACCTTATTCCTGTGCTGAGATACAGGCTGCTCCAACCTGCTGTAAAATGCTTGATTTCGAGAGTGAGCGAAACTAATGAAAACATTGTTGGGGTAAAACCTAAAGGGAAAGACCTAGCACCAAATCCAATTTGCCATCTGATCTAACTTCTGGAGGCAGTCAAAATGAGCCTTAGAATTCTTCCCTACCTTATTCCTGTGCTGAGATACAGGCTGCTCCAACCTGCTGTAAAATGCTTGATTTCGAGAGTGAGCGAAACTAATGAAAACATTGTTGGGGTAAAACCTAAAGGGAAAGACCTAGCACCAAATCCAATTTGCCATCTGATCTAACTTCTGGAGGCAGTCAAAATGAGCCTTAGAATTCTTCCCTACCTTATTCCTGTGCTGAGATACAGGCTGCTCCAACCTGCTGTAAAATGCTTGATTTCGAGAGTGAGCGAAACTAATGAAAACATTGTTGGGGTAAAACCTAAAGGGAAAGACCTAGCACCAAATCCAATTTGCCATCTGATCTAACTTCTGGAGGCAGTCAAAATGAGCCTTAGAATTCTTCCCTACCTTATTCCTGTGCTGAGATACAGGCTGCTCCAACCTGCTGTAAAATGCTTGATTTCGAGAGTGAGCGAAACTAATGAAAACATTGTTGGGGTAAAACCTAAAGGGAAAGACCTAGCACCAAATCCAATTTGCCATCTGATCTAACTTCTGGAGGCAGTCAAAATGAGCCTTAGAATTCTTCCCTACCTTATTCCTGTGCTGAGATACAGGCTGCTCCAACCTGCTGTAAAATGCTTGATTTCGAGAGTGAGCGAAACTAATGAAAACATTGTTGGGGTAAAACCTAAAGGGAAAGACCTAGCACCAAATCCAATTTGCCATCTGATCTAACTTCTGGAGGCAGTCAAAATGAGCCTTAGAATTCTTCCCTACCTTATTCCTGTGCTGAGATACAGGCTGCTCCAACCTGCTGTAAAATGCTTGATTTCGAGAGTGAGCGAAACTAATGAAAACATTGTTGGGGTAAAACCTAAAGGGAAAGACCTAGCACCAAATCCAATTTGCCATCTGATCTAACTTCTGGAGGCAGTCAAAATGAGCCTTAGAATTCTTCCCTACCTTATTCCTGTGCTGAGATACAGGCTGCTCCAACCTGCTGTAAAATGCTTGATTTCGAGAGTGAGCGAAACTAATGAAAACATTGTTGGGGTAAAACCTAAAGGGAAAGACCTAGCACCAAATCCAATTTGCCATCTGATCTAACTTCTGGAGGCAGTCAAAATGAGCCTTAGAATTCTTCCCTACCTTATTCCTGTGCTGAGATACAGGCTGCTCCAACCTGCTGTAAAATGCTTGATTTCGAGAGTGAGCGAAACTAATGAAAACATTGTTGGGGTAAAACCTAAAGGGAAAGACCTAGCACCAAATCCAATTTGCCATCTGATCTAACTTCTGGAGGCAGTCAAAATGAGCCTTAGAATTCTTCCCTACCTTATTCCTGTGCTGAGATACAGGCTGCTCCAACCTGCTGTAAAATGCTTGATTTCGAGAGTGAGCGAAACTAATGAAAACATTGTTGGGGTAAAACCTAAAGGGAAAGACCTAGCACCAAATCCAATTTGCCATCTGATCTAACTTCTGGAGGCAGTCAAAATGAGCCTTAGAATTCTTCCCTACCTTATTCCTGTGCTGAGATACAGGCTGCTCCAACCTGCTGTAAAATGCTTGATTTCGAGAGTGAGCGAAACTAATGAAAACATTGTTGGGGTAAAACCTAAAGGGAAAGACCTAGCACCAAATCCAATTTGCCATCTGATCTAACTTCTGGAGGCAGTCAAAATGAGCCTTAGAATTCTTCCCTACCTTATTCCTGTGCTGAGATACAGGCTGCTCCAACCTGCTGTAAAATGCTTGATTTCGAGAGTGAGCGAAACTAATGAAAACATTGTTGGGGTAAAACCTAAAGGGAAAGACCTAGCACCAAATCCAATTTGCCATCTGATCTAACTTCTGGAGGCAGTCAAAATGATCCTTAGAATTCTTCCCTACCTTATTCCTGTGCTGAGATACAGGCTGCTCCAACCTGCTGTAAAATGCTTGATTTCGAGAGTGAGCGAAACTAATGAAAACATTGTTGGGGTAAAACCTAAAGGGAAAGACCTAGCACCAAATCCAATTTGCCATCTGATCTAACTTCTGGAGGCAGTCAAAATGAGCCTTAGAATTCTTCCCTACCTTATTCCTGTGCTGAGATACAGGCTGCTCCAACCTGCTGTAAAATGCTTGATTTCGAGAGTGAGCGAAACTAATGAAAACATTGTTGGGGTAAAACCTAAAGGGAAAGACCTAGCACCAAATCCAATTTGCCATCTGATCTAACTTCTGGAGGCAGTCAAAATGAGCCTTAGAATTCTTCCCTACCTTATTCCTGTGCTGAGATACAGGCTGCTCCAACCTGCTGTAAAATGCTTGATTTCGAGAGTGAGCGAAACTAATGAAAACATTGTTGGGGTAAAACCTAAAGGGAAAGACCTAGCACCAAATCCAATTTGCCATCTGATCTAACTTCTGGAGGCAGTCAAAATGAGCCTTAGAATTCTTCCCTACCTTATTCCTGTGCTGAGATACAGGCTGCTCCAACCTGCTGTAAAATGCTTGATTTCGAGAGTGAGCGAAACTAATGAAAACATTGTTGGGGTAAAACCTAAAGGGAAAGACCTAGCACCAAATCCAATTTGCCATCTGATCTAACTTCTGGAGGCAGTCAAAATGATCCTTAGAATTCTTCCCTACCTTATTCCTGTGCTGAGATACAGGCTGCTCCAACCTGCTGTAAAATGCTTGATTTCGAGAGTGAGCGAAACTAATGAAAACATTGTTGGGGTAAAACCTAAAGGGAAAGACCTAGCACCAAATCCAATTTGCCATCTGATCTAACTTCTGGAGGCAGTCAAAATGAGCCTTAGAATTCTTCCCTACCTTATTCCTGTGCTGAGATACAGGCTGCTCCAACCTGCTGTAAAATGCTTGATTTCGAGAGTGAGCGAAACTAATGAAAACATTGTTGGGGTAAAACCTAAAGGGAAAGACCTAGCACCAAATCCAATTTGCCATCTGATCTAACTTCTGGAGGCAGTCAAAATGAGCCTTAGAATTCTTCCCTACCTTATTCCTGTGCTGAGATACAGGCTGCTCCAACCTGCTGTAAAATGCTTGATTTCGAGAGTGAGCGAAACTAATGAAAACATTGTTGGGGTAAAACCTAAAGGGAAAGACCTAGCACCAAATCCAATTTGCCATCTGATCTAACTTCTGGAGGCAGTCAAAATGAGCCTTAGAATTCTTCCCTACCTTATTCCTGTGCTGAGATACAGGCTGCTCCAACCTGCTGTAAAATGCTTGATTTCGAGAGTGAGCGAAACTAATGAAAACATTGTTGGGGTAAAACCTAAAGGGAAAGACCTAGCACCAAATCCAATTTGCCATCTGATCTAACTTCTGGAGGCAGTCAAAATGAGCCTTAGAATTCTTCCCTACCTTATTCCTGTGCTGAGATACAGGCTGCTCCAACCTGCTGTAAAATGCTTGATTTCGAGAGTGAGCGAAACTAATGAAAACATTGTTGGGGTAAAACCTAAAGGGAAAGACCTAGCACCAAATCCAATTTGCCATCTGATCTAACTTCTGGAGGCAGTCAAAATGAGCCTTAGAATTCTTCCCTACCTTATTCCTGTGCTGAGATACAGGCTGCTCCAACCTGCTGTAAAATGCTTGATTTCGAGAGTGAGCGAAACTAATGAAAACATTGTTGGGGTAAAACCTAAAGGGAAAGACCTAGCACCAAATCCAATTTGCCATCTGATCTAACTTCTGGAGGCAGTCAAAATGAGCCTTAGAATTCTTCCCTACCTTATTCCTGTGCTGAGATACAGGCTGCTCCAACCTGCTGTAAAATGCTTGATTTCGAGAGTGAGCGAAACTAATGAAAACATTGTTGGGGTAAAACCTAAAGGGAAAGACCTAGCACCAAATCCAATTTGCCATCTGATCTAACTTCTGGAGGCAGTCAAAATGAGCCTTAGAATTCTTCCCTACCTTATTCCTGTGCTGAGATACAGGCTGCTCCAACCTGCTGTAAAATGCTTGATTTCGAGAGTGAGCGAAACTAATGAAAACATTGTTGGGGTAAAACCTAAAGGGAAAGACCTAGCACCAAATCCAATTTGCCATCTGATCTAACTTCTGGAGGCAGTCAAAATGAGCCTTAGAATTCTTCCCTACCTTATTCCTGTGCTGAGATACAGGCTGCTCCAACCTGCTGTAAAATGCTTGATTTCGAGAGTGAGCGAAACTAATGAAAACATTGTTGGGGTAAAACCTAAAGGGAAAGACCTAGCACCAAATCCAATTTGCCATCTGATCTAACTTCTGGAGGCAGTCAAAATGAGCCTTAGAATTCTTCCCTACCTTATTCCTGTGCTGAGATACAGGCTGCTCCAACCTGCTGTAAAATGCTTGATTTCGAGAGTGAGCGAAACTAATGAAAACATTGTTGGGGTAAAACCTAAAGGGAAAGACCTAGCACCAAATCCAATTTGCCATCTGATCTAACTTCTGGAGGCAGTCAAAATGAGCCTTAGAATTCTTCCCTACCTTATTCCTGTGCTGAGATACAGGCTGCTCCAACCTGCTGTAAAATGCTTGATTTCGAGAGTGAGCGAAACTAATGAAAACATTGTTGGGGTAAAACCTAAAGGGAAAGACCTAGCACCAAATCCAATTTGCCATCTGATCTAACTTCTGGAGGCAGTCAAAATGAGCCTTAGAATTCTTCCCTACCTTATTCCTGTGCTGAGATACAGGCTGCTCCAACCTGCTGTAAAATGCTTGATTTCGAGAGTGAGCGAAACTAATGAAAACATTGTTGGGGTAAAACCTAAAGGGAAAGACCTAGCACCAAATCCAATTTGCCATCTGATCTAACTTCTGGAGGCAGTCAAAATGAGCCTTAGAATTCTTCCCTACCTTATTCCTGTGCTGAGATACAGGCTGCTCCAACCTGCTGTAAAATGCTTGATTTCGAGAGTGAGCGAAACTAATGAAAACATTGTTGGGGTAAAACCTAAAGGGAAAGACCTAGCACCAAATCCAATTTGCCATCTGATCTAACTTCTGGAGGCAGTCAAAATGAGCCTTAGAATTCTTCCCTACCTTATTCCTGTGCTGAGATACAGGCTGCTCCAACCTGCTGTAAAATGCTTGATTTCGAGAGTGAGCGAAACTAATGAAAACATTGTTGGGGTAAAACCTAAAGGGAAAGACCTAGCACCAAATCCAATTTGCCATCTGATCTAACTTCTGGAGGCAGTCAAAATGAGCCTTAGAATTCTTCCCTACCTTATTCCTGTGCTGAGATACAGGCTGCTCCAACCTGCTGTAAAATGCTTGATTTCGAGAGTGAGCGAAACTAATGAAAACATTGTTGGGGTAAAACCTAAAGGGAAAGACCTAGCACCAAATCCAATTTGCCATCTGATCTAACTTCTGGAGGCAGTCAAAATGAGCCTTAGAATTCTTCCCTACCTTATTCCTGTGCTGAGATACAGGCTGCTCCAACCTGCTGTAAAATGCTTGATTTCGAGAGTGAGCGAAACTAATGAAAACATTGTTGGGGTAAAACCTAAAGGGAAAGACCTAGCACCAAATCCAATTTGCCATCTGATCTAACTTCTGGAGGCAGTCAAAATGAGCCTTAGAATTCTTCCCTACCTTATTCCTGTGCTGAGATACAGGCTGCTCCAACCTGCTGTAAAATGCTTGATTTCGAGAGTGAGCGAAACTAATGAAAACATTGTTGGGGTAAAACCTAAAGGGAAAGACCTAGCACCAAATCCAATTTGCCATCTGATCTAACTTCTGGAGGCAGTCAAAATGAGCCTTAGAATTCTTCCCTACCTTATTCCTGTGCTGAGATACAGGCTGCTCCAACCTGCTGTAAAATGCTTGATTTCGAGAGTGAGCGAAACTAATGAAAACATTGTTGGGGTAAAACCTAAAGGGAAAGACCTAGCACCAAATCCAATTTGCCATCTGATCTAACTTCTGGAGGCAGTCAAAATGAGCCTTAGAATTCTTCCCTACCTTATTCCTGTGCTGAGATACAGGCTGCTCCAACCTGCTGTAAAATGCTTGATTTCGAGAGTGAGCGAAACTAATGAAAACATTGTTGGGGTAAAACCTAAAGGGAAAGACCTAGCACCAAATCCAATTTGCCATCTGATCTAACTTCTGGAGGCAGTCAAAATGAGCCTTAGAATTCTTCCCTACCTTATTCCTGTGCTGAGATACAGGCTGCTCCAACCTGCTGTAAAATGCTTGATTTCGAGAGTGAGCGAAACTAATGAAAACATTGTTGGGGTAAAACCTAAAGGGAAAGACCTAGCACCAAATCCAATTTGCCATCTGATCTAACTTCTGGAGGCAGTCAAAATGAGCCTTAGAATTCTTCCCTACCTTATTCCTGTGCTGAGATACAGGCTGCTCCAACCTGCTGTAAAATGCTTGATTTCGAGAGTGAGCGAAACTAATGAAAACATTGTTGGGGTAAAACCTAAAGGGAAAGACCTAGCACCAAATCCAATTTGCCATCTGATCTAACTTCTGGAGGCAGTCAAAATGAGCCTTAGAATTCTTCCCTACCTTATTCCTGTGCTGAGATACAGGCTGCTCCAACCTGCTGTAAAATGCTTGATTTCGAGAGTGAGCGAAACTAATGAAAACATTGTTGGGGTAAAACCTAAAGGGAAAGACCTAGCACCAAATCCAATTTGCCATCTGATCTAACTTCTGGAGGCAGTCAAAATGAGCCTTAGAATTCTTCCCTACCTTATTCCTGTGCTGAGATACAGGCTGCTCCAACCTGCTGTAAAATGCTTGATTTCGAGAGTGAGCGAAACTAATGAAAACATTGTTGGGGTAAAACCTAAAGGGAAAGACCTAGCACCAAATCCAATTTGCCATCTGATCTAACTTCTGGAGGCAGTCAAAATGAGCCTTAGAATTCTTCCCTACCTTATTCCTGTGCTGAGATACAGGCTGCTCCAACCTGCTGTAAAATGCTTGATTTCGAGAGTGAGCGAAACTAATGAAAACATTGTTGGGGTAAAACCTAAAGGGAAAGACCTAGCACCAAATCCAATTTGCCATCTGATCTAACTTCTGGAGGCAGTCAAAATGAGCCTTAGAATTCTTCCCTACCTTATTCCTGTGCTGAGATACAGGCTGCTCCAACCTGCTGTAAAATGCTTGATTTCGAGAGTGAGCGAAACTAATGAAAACATTGTTGGGGTAAAACCTAAAGGGAAAGACCTAGCACCAAATCCAATTTGCCATCTGATCTAACTTCTGGAGGCAGTCAAAATGAGCCTTAGAATTCTTCCCTACCTTATTCCTGTGCTGAGATACAGGCTGCTCCAACCTGCTGTAAAATGCTTGATTTCGAGAGTGAGCGAAACTAATGAAAACATTGTTGGGGTAAAACCTAAAGGGAAAGACCTAGCACCAAATCCAATTTGCCATCTGATCTAACTTCTGGAGGCAGTCAAAATGAGCCTTAGAATTCTTCCCTACCTTATTCCTGTGCTGAGATACAGGCTGCTCCAACCTGCTGTAAAATGCTTGATTTCGAGAGTGAGCGAAACTAATGAAAACATTGTTGGGGTAAAACCTAAAGGGAAAGACCTAGCACCAAATCCAATTTGCCATCTGATCTAACTTCTGGAGGCAGTCAAAATGAGCCTTAGAATTCTTCCCTACCTTATTCCTGTGCTGAGATACAGGCTGCTCCAACCTGCTGTAAAATGCTTGATTTCGAGAGTGAGCGAAACTAATGAAAACATTGTTGGGGTAAAACCTAAAGGGAAAGACCTAGCACCAAATCCAATTTGCCATCTGATCTAACTTCTGGAGGCAGTCAAAATGAGCCTTAGAATTCTTCCCTACCTTATTCCTGTGCTGAGATACAGGCTGCTCCAACCTGCTGTAAAATGCTTGATTTCGAGAGTGAGCGAAACTAATGAAAACATTGTTGGGGTAAAACCTAAAGGGAAAGACCTAGCACCAAATCCAATTTGCCATCTGATCTAACTTCTGGAGGCAGTCAAAATGAGCCTTAGAATTCTTCCCTACCTTATTCCTGTGCTGAGATACAGGCTGCTCCAACCTGCTGTAAAATGCTTGATTTCGAGAGTGAGCGAAACTAATGAAAACATTGTTGGGGTAAAACCTAAAGGGAAAGACCTAGCACCAAATCCAATTTGCCATCTGATCTAACTTCTGGAGGCAGTCAAAATGAGCCTTAGAATTCTTCCCTACCTTATTCCTGTGCTGAGATACAGGCTGCTCCAACCTGCTGTAAAATGCTTGATTTCGAGAGTGAGCGAAACTAATGAAAACATTGTTGGGGTAAAACCTAAAGGGAAAGACCTAGCACCAAATCCAATTTGCCATCTGATCTAACTTCTGGAGGCAGTCAAAATGAGCCTTAGAATTCTTCCCTACCTTATTCCTGTGCTGAGATACAGGCTGCTCCAACCTGCTGTAAAATGCTTGATTTCGAGAGTGAGCGAAACTAATGAAAACATTGTTGGGGTAAAACCTAAAGGGAAAGACCTAGCACCAAATCCAATTTGCCATCTGATCTAACTTCTGGAGGCAGTCAAAATGAGCCTTAGAATTCTTCCCTACCTTATTCCTGTGCTGAGATACAGGCTGCTCCAACCTGCTGTAAAATGCTTGATTTCGAGAGTGAGCGAAACTAATGAAAACATTGTTGGGGTAAAACCTAAAGGGAAAGACCTAGCACCAAATCCAATTTGCCATCTGATCTAACTTCTGGAGGCAGTCAAAATGAGCCTTAGAATTCTTCCCTACCTTATTCCTGTGCTGAGATACAGGCTGCTCCAACCTGCTGTAAAATGCTTGATTTCGAGAGTGAGCGAAACTAATGAAAACATTGTTGGGGTAAAACCTAAAGGGAAAGACCTAGCACCAAATCCAATTTGCCATCTGATCTAACTTCTGGAGGCAGTCAAAATGAGCCTTAGAATTCTTCCCTACCTTATTCCTGTGCTGAGATACAGGCTGCTCCAACCTGCTGTAAAATGCTTGATTTCGAGAGTGAGCGAAACTAATGAAAACATTGTTGGGGTAAAACCTAAAGGGAAAGACCTAGCACCAAATCCAATTTGCCATCTGATCTAACTTCTGGAGGCAGTCAAAATGAGCCTTAGAATTCTTCCCTACCTTATTCCTGTGCTGAGATACAGGCTGCTCCAACCTGCTGTAAAATGCTTGATTTCGAGAGTGAGCGAAACTAATGAAAACATTGTTGGGGTAAAACCTAAAGGGAAAGACCTAGCACCAAATCCAATTTGCCATCTGATCTAACTTCTGGAGGCAGTCAAAATGAGCCTTAGAATTCTTCCCTACCTTATTCCTGTGCTGAGATACAGGCTGCTCCAACCTGCTGTAAAATGCTTGATTTCGAGAGTGAGCGAAACTAATGAAAACATTGTTGGGGTAAAACCTAAAGGGAAAGACCTAGCACCAAATCCAATTTGCCATCTGATCTAACTTCTGGAGGCAGTCAAAATGAGCCTTAGAATTCTTCCCTACCTTATTCCTGTGCTGAGATACAGGCTGCTCCAACCTGCTGTAAAATGCTTGATTTCGAGAGTGAGCGAAACTAATGAAAACATTGTTGGGGTAAAACCTAAAGGGAAAGACCTAGCACCAAATCCAATTTGCCATCTGATCTAACTTCTGGAGGCAGTCAAAATGAGCCTTAGAATTCTTCCCTACCTTATTCCTGTGCTGAGATACAGGCTGCTCCAACCTGCTGTAAAATGCTTGATTTCGAGAGTGAGCGAAACTAATGAAAACATTGTTGGGGTAAAACCTAAAGGGAAAGACCTAGCACCAAATCCAATTTGCCATCTGATCTAACTTCTGGAGGCAGTCAAAATGAGCCTTAGAATTCTTCCCTACCTTATTCCTGTGCTGAGATACAGGCTGCTCCAACCTGCTGTAAAATGCTTGATTTCGAGAGTGAGCGAAACTAATGAAAACATTGTTGGGGTAAAACCTAAAGGGAAAGACCTAGCACCAAATCCAATTTGCCATCTGATCTAACTTCTGGAGGCAGTCAAAATGAGCCTTAGAATTCTTCCCTACCTTATTCCTGTGCTGAGATACAGGCTGCTCCAACCTGCTGTAAAATGCTTGATTTCGAGAGTGAGCGAAACTAATGAAAACATTGTTGGGGTAAAACCTAAAGGGAAAGACCTAGCACCAAATCCAATTTGCCATCTGATCTAACTTCTGGAGGCAGTCAAAATGAGCCTTAGAATTCTTCCCTACCTTATTCCTGTGCTGAGATACAGGCTGCTCCAACCTGCTGTAAAATGCTTGATTTCGAGAGTGAGCGAAACTAATGAAAACATTGTTGGGGTAAAACCTAAAGGGAAAGACCTAGCACCAAATCCAATTTGCCATCTGATCTAACTTCTGGAGGCAGTCAAAATGAGCCTTAGAATTCTTCCCTACCTTATTCCTGTGCTGAGATACAGGCTGCTCCAACCTGCTGTAAAATGCTTGATTTCGAGAGTGAGCGAAACTAATGAAAACATTGTTGGGGTAAAACCTAAAGGGAAAGACCTAGCACCAAATCCAATTTGCCATCTGATCTAACTTCTGGAGGCAGTCAAAATGAGCCTTAGAATTCTTCCCTACCTTATTCCTGTGCTGAGATACAGGCTGCTCCAACCTGCTGTAAAATGCTTGATTTCGAGAGTGAGCGAAACTAATGAAAACATTGTTGGGGTAAAACCTAAAGGGAAAGACCTAGCACCAAATCCAATTTGCCATCTGATCTAACTTCTGGAGGCAGTCAAAATGAGCCTTAGAATTCTTCCCTACCTTATTCCTGTGCTGAGATACAGGCTGCTCCAACCTGCTGTAAAATGCTTGATTTCGAGAGTGAGCGAAACTAATGAAAACATTGTTGGGGTAAAACCTAAAGGGAAAGACCTAGCACCAAATCCAATTTGCCATCTGATCTAACTTCTGGAGGCAGTCAAAATGAGCCTTAGAATTCTTCCCTACCTTATTCCTGTGCTGAGATACAGGCTGCTCCAACCTGCTGTAAAATGCTTGATTTCGAGAGTGAGCGAAACTAATGAAAACATTGTTGGGGTAAAACCTAAAGGGAAAGACCTAGCACCAAATCCAATTTGCCATCTGATCTAACTTCTGGAGGCAGTCAAAATGAGCCTTAGAATTCTTCCCTACCTTATTCCTGTGCTGAGATACAGGCTGCTCCAACCTGCTGTAAAATGCTTGATTTCGAGAGTGAGCGAAACTAATGAAAACATTGTTGGGGTAAAACCTAAAGGGAAAGACCTAGCACCAAATCCAATTTGCCATCTGATCTAACTTCTGGAGGCAGTCAAAATGAGCCTTAGAATTCTTCCCTACCTTATTCCTGTGCTGAGATACAGGCTGCTCCAACCTGCTGTAAAATGCTTGATTTCGAGAGTGAGCGAAACTAATGAAAACATTGTTGGGGTAAAACCTAAAGGGAAAGACCTAGCACCAAATCCAATTTGCCATCTGATCTAACTTCTGGAGGCAGTCAAAATGAGCCTTAGAATTCTTCCCTACCTTATTCCTGTGCTGAGATACAGGCTGCTCCAACCTGCTGTAAAATGCTTGATTTCGAGAGTGAGCGAAACTAATGAAAACATTGTTGGGGTAAAACCTAAAGGGAAAGACCTAGCACCAAATCCAATTTGCCATCTGATCTAACTTCTGGAGGCAGTCAAAATGAGCCTTAGAATTCTTCCCTACCTTATTCCTGTGCTGAGATACAGGCTGCTCCAACCTGCTGTAAAATGCTTGATTTCGAGAGTGAGCGAAACTAATGAAAACATTGTTGGGGTAAAACCTAAAGGGAAAGACCTAGCACCAAATCCAATTTGCCATCTGATCTAACTTCTGGAGGCAGTCAAAATGAGCCTTAGAATTCTTCCCTACCTTATTCCTGTGCTGAGATACAGGCTGCTCCAACCTGCTGTAAAATGCTTGATTTCGAGAGTGAGCGAAACTAATGAAAACATTGTTGGGGTAAAACCTAAAGGGAAAGACCTAGCACCAAATCCAATTTGCCATCTGATCTAACTTCTGGAGGCAGTCAAAATGAGCCTTAGAATTCTTCCCTACCTTATTCCTGTGCTGAGATACAGGCTGCTCCAACCTGCTGTAAAATGCTTGATTTCGAGAGTGAGCGAAACTAATGAAAACATTGTTGGGGTAAAACCTAAAGGGAAAGACCTAGCACCAAATCCAATTTGCCATCTGATCTAACTTCTGGAGGCAGTCAAAATGAGCCTTAGAATTCTTCCCTACCTTATTCCTGTGCTGAGATACAGGCTGCTCCAACCTGCTGTAAAATGCTTGATTTCGAGAGTGAGCGAAACTAATGAAAACATTGTTGGGGTAAAACCTAAAGGGAAAGACCTAGCACCAAATCCAATTTGCCATCTGATCTAACTTCTGGAGGCAGTCAAAATGAGCCTTAGAATTCTTCCCTACCTTATTCCTGTGCTGAGATACAGGCTGCTCCAACCTGCTGTAAAATGCTTGATTTCGAGAGTGAGCGAAACTAATGAAAACATTGTTGGGGTAAAACCTAAAGGGAAAGACCTAGCACCAAATCCAATTTGCCATCTGATCTAACTTCTGGAGGCAGTCAAAATGAGCCTTAGAATTCTTCCCTACCTTATTCCTGTGCTGAGATACAGGCTGCTCCAACCTGCTGTAAAATGCTTGATTTCGAGAGTGAGCGAAACTAATGAAAACATTGTTGGGGTAAAACCTAAAGGGAAAGACCTAGCACCAAATCCAATTTGCCATCTGATCTAACTTCTGGAGGCAGTCAAAATGAGCCTTAGAATTCTTCCCTACCTTATTCCTGTGCTGAGATACAGGCTGCTCCAACCTGCTGTAAAATGCTTGATTTCGAGAGTGAGCGAAACTAATGAAAACATTGTTGGGGTCAAACCTAAAGGGAAAGACCTAGCACCAAATCCAATTTGCCATCTGATCTAACTTCTGGAGGCAGTCAAAATGAGCCTTAGAATTCTTCCCTACCTTATTCCTGTGCTGAGATACAGGCTGCTCCAACCTGCTGTAAAATGCTTGATTTCGAGAGTGAGCGAAACTAATGAAAACATTGTTGGGGTAAAACCTAAAGGGAAAGACCTAGCACCAAATCCAATTTGCCATCTGATCTAACTTCTGGAGGCAGTCAAAATGAGCCTTAGAATTCTTCCCTACCTTATTCCTGTGCTGAGATACAGGCTGCTCCAACCTGCTGTAAAATGCTTGATTTCGAGAGTGAGCGAAACTAATGAAAACATTGTTGGGGTAAAACCTAAAGGGAAAGACCTAGCACCAAATCCAATTTGCCATCTGATCTAACTTCTGGAGGCAGTCAAAATGAGCCTTAGAATTCTTCCCTACCTTATTCCTGTGCTGAGATACAGGCTGCTCCAACCTGCTGTAAAATGCTTGATTTCGAGAGTGAGCGAAACTAATGAAAACATTGTTGGGGTAAAACCTAAAGGGAAAGACCTAGCACCAAATCCAATTTGCCATCTGATCTAACTTCTGGAGGCAGTCAAAATGAGCCTTAGAATTCTTCCCTACCTTATTCCTGTGCTGAGATACAGGCTGCTCCAACCTGCTGTAAAATGCTTGATTTCGAGAGTGAGCGAAACTAATGAAAACATTGTTGGGGTAAAACCTAAAGGGAAAGACCTAGCACCAAATCCAATTTGCCATCTGATCTAACTTCTGGAGGCAGTCAAAATGAGCCTTAGAATTCTTCCCTACCTTATTCCTGTGCTGAGATACAGGCTGCTCCAACCTGCTGTAAAATGCTTGATTTCGAGAGTGAGCGAAACTAATGAAAACATTGTTGGGGTAAAACCTAAAGGGAAAGACCTAGCACCAAATCCAATTTGCCATCTGATCTAACTTCTGGAGGCAGTCAAAATGAGCCTTAGAATTCTTCCCTACCTTATTCCTGTGCTGAGATACAGGCTGCTCCAACCTGCTGTAAAATGCTTGATTTCGAGAGTGAGCGAAACTAATGAAAACATTGTTGGGGTAAAACCTAAAGGGAAAGACCTAGCACCAAATCCAATTTGCCATCTGATCTAACTTCTGGAGGCAGTCAAAATGAGCCTTAGAATTCTTCCCTACCTTATTCCTGTGCTGAGATACAGGCTGCTCCAACCTGCTGTAAAATGCTTGATTTCGAGAGTGAGCGAAACTAATGAAAACATTGTTGGGGTAAAACCTAAAGGGAAAGACCTAGCACCAAATCCAATTTGCCATCTGATCTAACTTCTGGAGGCAGTCAAAATGAGCCTTAGAATTCTTCCCTACCTTATTCCTGTGCTGAGATACAGGCTGCTCCAACCTGCTGTAAAATGCTTGATTTCGAGAGTGAGCGAAACTAATGAAAACATTGTTGGGGTAAAACCTAAAGGGAAAGACCTAGCACCAAATCCAATTTGCCATCTGATCTAACTTCTGGAGGCAGTCAAAATGAGCCTTAGAATTCTTCCCTACCTTATTCCTGTGCTGAGATACAGGCTGCTCCAACCTGCTGTAAAATGCTTGATTTCGAGAGTGAGCGAAACTAATGAAAACATTGTTGGGGTAAAACCTAAAGGGAAAGACCTAGCACCAAATCCAATTTGCCATCTGATCTAACTTCTGGAGGCAGTCAAAATGAGCCTTAGAATTCTTCCCTACCTTATTCCTGTGCTGAGATACAGGCTGCTCCAACCTGCTGTAAAATGCTTGATTTCGAGAGTGAGCGAAACTAATGAAAACATTGTTGGGGTAAAACCTAAAGGGAAAGACCTAGCACCAAATCCAATTTGCCATCTGATCTAACTTCTGGAGGCAGTCAAAATGAGCCTTAGAATTCTTCCCTACCTTATTCCTGTGCTGAGATACAGGCTGCTCCAACCTGCTGTAAAATGCTTGATTTCGAGAGTGAGCGAAACTAATGAAAACATTGTTGGGGTAAAACCTAAAGGGAAAGACCTAGCACCAAATCCAATTTGCCATCTGATCTAACTTCTGGAGGCAGTCAAAATGAGCCTTAGAATTCTTCCCTACCTTATTCCTGTGCTGAGATACAGGCTGCTCCAACCTGCTGTAAAATGCTTGATTTCGAGAGTGAGCGAAACTAATGAAAACATTGTTGGGGTAAAACCTAAAGGGAAAGACCTAGCACCAAATCCAATTTGCCATCTGATCTAACTTCTGGAGGCAGTCAAAATGAGCCTTAGAATTCTTCCCTACCTTATTCCTGTGCTGAGATACAGGCTGCTCCAACCTGCTGTAAAATGCTTGATTTCGAGAGTGAGCGAAACTAATGAAAACATTGTTGGGGTAAAACCTAAAGGGAAAGACCTAGCACCAAATCCAATTTGCCATCTGATCTAACTTCTGGAGGCAGTCAAAATGAGCCTTAGAATTCTTCCCTACCTTATTCCTGTGCTGAGATACAGGCTGCTCCAACCTGCTGTAAAATGCTTGATTTCGAGAGTGAGCGAAACTAATGAAAACATTGTTGGGGTAAAACCTAAAGGGAAAGACCTAGCACCAAATCCAATTTGCCATCTGATCTAACTTCTGGAGGCAGTCAAAATGAGCCTTAGAATTCTTCCCTACCTTATTCCTGTGCTGAGATACAGGCTGCTCCAACCTGCTGTAAAATGCTTGATTTCGAGAGTGAGCGAAACTAATGAAAACATTGTTGGGGTAAAACCTAAAGGGAAAGACCTAGCACCAAATCCAATTTGCCATCTGATCTAACTTCTGGAGGCAGTCAAAATGAGCCTTAGAATTCTTCCCTACCTTATTCCTGTGCTGAGATACAGGCTGCTCCAACCTGCTGTAAAATGCTTGATTTCGAGAGTGAGCGAAACTAATGAAAACATTGTTGGGGTAAAACCTAAAGGGAAAGACCTAGCACCAAATCCAATTTGCCATCTGATCTAACTTCTGGAGGCAGTCAAAATGAGCCTTAGAATTCTTCCCTACCTTATTCCTGTGCTGAGATACAGGCTGCTCCAACCTGCTGTAAAATGCTTGATTTCGAGAGTGAGCGAAACTAATGAAAACATTGTTGGGGTAAAACCTAAAGGGAAAGACCTAGCACCAAATCCAATTTGCCATCTGATCTAACTTCTGGAGGCAGTCAAAATGAGCCTTAGAATTCTTCCCTACCTTATTCCTGTGCTGAGATACAGGCTGCTCCAACCTGCTGTAAAATGCTTGATTTCGAGAGTGAGCGAAACTAATGAAAACATTGTTGGGGTAAAACCTAAAGGGAAAGACCTAGCACCAAATCCAATTTGCCATCTGATCTAACTTCTGGAGGCAGTCAAAATGAGCCTTAGAATTCTTCCCTACCTTATTCCTGTGCTGAGATACAGGCTGCTCCAACCTGCTGTAAAATGCTTGATTTCGAGAGTGAGCGAAACTAATGAAAACATTGTTGGGGTAAAACCTAAAGGGAAAGACCTAGCACCAAATCCAATTTGCCATCTGATCTAACTTCTGGAGGCAGTCAAAATGAGCCTTAGAATTCTTCCCTACCTTATTCCTGTGCTGAGATACAGGCTGCTCCAACCTGCTGTAAAATGCTTGATTTCGAGAGTGAGCGAAACTAATGAAAACATTGTTGGGGTAAAACCTAAAGGGAAAGACCTAGCACCAAATCCAATTTGCCATCTGATCTAACTTCTGGAGGCAGTCAAAATGAGCCTTAGAATTCTTCCCTACCTTATTCCTGTGCTGAGATACAGGCTGCTCCAACCTGCTGTAAAATGCTTGATTTCGAGAGTGAGCGAAACTAATGAAAACATTGTTGGGGTAAAACCTAAAGGGAAAGACCTAGCACCAAATCCAATTTGCCATCTGATCTAACTTCTGGAGGCAGTCAAAATGAGCCTTAGAATTCTTCCCTACCTTATTCCTGTGCTGAGATACAGGCTGCTCCAACCTGCTGTAAAATGCTTGATTTCGAGAGTGAGCGAAACTAATGAAAACATTGTTGGGGTAAAACCTAAAGGGAAAGACCTAGCACCAAATCCAATTTGCCATCTGATCTAACTTCTGGAGGCAGTCAAAATGAGCCTTAGAATTCTTCCCTACCTTATTCCTGTGCTGAGATACAGGCTGCTCCAACCTGCTGTAAAATGCTTGATTTCGAGAGTGAGCGAAACTAATGAAAACATTGTTGGGGTAAAACCTAAAGGGAAAGACCTAGCACCAAATCCAATTTGCCATCTGATCTAACTTCTGGAGGCAGTCAAAATGAGCCTTAGAATTCTTCCCTACCTTATTCCTGTGCTGAGATACAGGCTGCTCCAACCTGCTGTAAAATGCTTGATTTCGAGAGTGAGCGAAACTAATGAAAACATTGTTGGGGTAAAACCTAAAGGGAAAGACCTAGCACCAAATCCAATTTGCCATCTGATCTAACTTCTGGAGGCAGTCAAAATGAGCCTTAGAATTCTTCCCTACCTTATTCCTGTGCTGAGATACAGGCTGCTCCAACCTGCTGTAAAATGCTTGATTTCGAGAGTGAGCGAAACTAATGAAAACATTGTTGGGGTAAAACCTAAAGGGAAAGACCTAGCACCAAATCCAATTTGCCATCTGATCTAACTTCTGGAGGCAGTCAAAATGAGCCTTAGAATTCTTCCCTACCTTATTCCTGTGCTGAGATACAGGCTGCTCCAACCTGCTGTAAAATGCTTGATTTCGAGAGTGAGCGAAACTAATGAAAACATTGTTGGGGTAAAACCTAAAGGGAAAGACCTAGCACCAAATCCAATTTGCCATCTGATCTAACTTCTGGAGGCAGTCAAAATGAGCCTTAGAATTCTTCCCTACCTTATTCCTGTGCTGAGATACAGGCTGCTCCAACCTGCTGTAAAATGCTTGATTTCGAGAGTGAGCGAAACTAATGAAAACATTGTTGGGGTAAAACCTAAAGGGAAAGACCTAGCACCAAATCCAATTTGCCATCTGATCTAACTTCTTGGAGGCAGTCAAAATGAGCCTTAGAATTCTTCCCTACCTTATTCCTGTGCTGAGATACAGGCTGCTCCAACCTGCTGTAAAATGCTTGATTTCGAGAGTGAGCGAAACTAATGAAAACATTGTTGGGGTAAAACCTAAAGGGAAAGACCTAGCACCAAATCCAATTTGCCATCTGATCTAACTTCTGGAGGCAGTCAAAATGAGCCTTAGAATTCTTCCCTACCTTATTCCTGTGCTGAGATACAGGCTGCTCCAACCTGCTGTAAAATGCTTGATTTCGAGAGTGAGCGAAACTAATGAAAACATTGTTGGGGTAAAACCTAAAGGGAAAGACCTAGCACCAAATCCAATTTGCCATCTGATCTAACTTCTGGAGGCAGTCAAAATGAGCCTTAGAATTCTTCCCTACCTTATTCCTGTGCTGAGATACAGGCTGCTCCAACCTGCTGTAAAATGCTTGATTTCGAGAGTGAGCGAAACTAATGAAAACATTGTTGGGGTAAAACCTAAAGGGAAAGACCTAGCACCAAATCCAATTTGCCATCTGATCTAACTTCTGGAGGCAGTCAAAATGATCCTTAGAATTCTTCCCTACCTTATTCCTGTGCTGAGATACAGGCTGCTCCAACCTGCTGTAAAATGCTTGATTTCGAGAGTGAGCGAAACTAATGAAAACATTGTTGGGGTAAAACCTAAAGGGAAAAGACCTAGTACCAAATCCAATTTGCCATCTGATCTAACTTCTGGAGGCAGTCAAAATGAGCCTTAGAATTCTTCCCTACCTTATTCCTGTGCTGAGATACAGGCTGCTCCAACCTGCTGTAAAATGCTTGATTTCGAGAGTGAGCGAAACTAATGAAAACATTGTTGGGGTAAAACCTAAAGGGAAAGACCTAGCACCAAATCCAATTTGCCATCTGATCTAACTTCTGGAGGCAGTCAAAATGATCCTTAGAATTCTTCCCTACCTTATTCCTGTGCTGAGATACAGGCTGCTCCAACCTGCTGTAAAATGCTTGATTTCGAGAGTGAGCGAAACTAATGAAAACATTGTTGGGGTAAAACCTAAAGGGAAAGACCTAGCACCAACTCCAATTTGCCATCTGATCTAACTTCTGGAGGCAGTCAAAATGAGCCTTAGAATTCTTCCCTACCTTATTTCCTGTGCTGAGATACAGGCTGCTCCAACCTGCTGTAAAAATGCTTGATTTCGAGAGTGAGCGAAACTAATGAAAACATTGTTGGGGTAAAACCTAAAGGGAAAGACCTAGCACCAAATCCAATTTGCCATCTGATCTAACTTCTGGAGGCAGTCAAAATGAGCCTTAGAATTCTTCCCTACCTTATTCCTGTGCTGAGATACAGGCTGCTCCAACCTGCTGTAAAATGCTTGATTTCGAGAAGTGAGCGAAACTAATGAAAACATTGTTGGGGTAAAACCTAAAGGGAAAGACCTAGCACCAAATCCAATTTGCCATCTGATCTAACTTCTGGAGGCAGTCAAAATGAGCCTTAGAATTCTTCCCTACCTTATTCCTGTGCTGAGATACAGGCTGCTCCAACCTGCTGTAAAATGCTTGATTTCGAGAGTGAGCGAAACTAATGAAAACATTGTTGGGGTAAAACCTAAAGGGAAAGACCTAGCACCAAATCCAATTTGCCATCTGATCTAACTTCTGGAGGCAGTCAAAATGAGCCTTAGAATTCTTCCCTACCTTATTCCTGTGCTGAGATACAGGCTGCTCCAACCTGCTGTAAAATGCTTGATTTCGAGAGTGAGCGAAACTAATGAAAACATTGTTGGGGTAAAACCTAAAGGGAAAGACCTAGCACCAAATCCAATTTGCCATCTGATCTAACTTCTGGAGGCAGTCAAAATGAGCCTTAGAATTCTTCCCTACCTTATTCCTGTGCTGAGATACAGGCTGCTCCAACCTGCTGTAAAATGCTTGATTTCGAGAGTGAGCGAAACTAATGAAAACATTGTTGGGGTAAAACCTAAAGGGAAAGACCTAGCACCAAATCCAATTTGCCATCTGATCTAACTTCTGGAGGCAGTCAAAATGAGCCTTAGAATTATTCCCTACCTTATTCCTGTGCTGAGATACAGGCTGCTCCAACCTGCTGTAAAATGCTTGATTTCGAGAGTGAGCGAAACTAATGAAAACATTGTTGGGGTAAAACCTAAAGGGAAAGACCTAGCACCAAATCCAATTTGCCATCTGATCTAACTTCTGGAGGCAGTCAAAATGAGCCTTAGAATTCTTCCCTACCTTATTCCTGTGCTGAGATACAGGCTGCTCCAACCTGCTGTAAAATGCTTGATTTCGAGAGTGAGCGAAACTAATGAAAACATTGTTGGGGTAAAACCTAAAGGGAAAGACCTAGCACCAAATCCAATTTGCCATCTGATCTAACTTCTGGAGGCAGTCAAAATGAGCCTTAGAATTCTTCCCTACCTTATTCCTGTGCTGAGATACAGGCTGCTCCAACCTGCTGTAAAATGCTTGATTTCGAGAGTGAGCGAAACTAATGAAAACATTGTTGGGGTAAAACCTAAAGGGAAAGACCTAGCACCAAATCCAATTTGCCATCTGATCTAACTTCTGGAGGCAGTCAAAATGAGCCTTAGAATTATTCCCTACCTTATTCCTGTGCTGAGATACAGGCTGCTCCAACCTGCTGTAAAATGCTTGATTTCGAGAGTGAGCGAAACTAATGAAAACATTGTTGGGGTAAAACCTAAAGGGAAAGACCTAGCACCAAATCCAATTTGCCATCTGATCTAACTTCTGGAGGCAGTCAAAATGAGCCTTAGAATTCTTCCCTACCTTATTCCTGTGCTGAGATACAGGCTGCTCCAACCTGCTGTAAAATGCTTGATTTCGAGAGTGAGCGAAACTAATGAAAACATTGTTGGGGTAAAACCTAAAGGGAAAGACCTAGCACCAAATCCAATTTGCCATCTGATCTAACTTCTGGAGGCAGTCAAAATGAGCCTTAGAATTCTTCCCTACCTTATTCCTGTGCTGAGATACAGGCTGCTCCAACCTGCTGTAAAATGCTTGATTTCGAGAGTGAGCGAAACTAATGAAAACATTGTTGGGGTAAAACCTAAAGGGAAAGACCTAGCACCAAATCCAATTTGCCATCTGATCTAACTTCTGGAGGCAGTCAAAATGAGCCTTAGAATTCTTCCCTACCTTATTCCTGTGCTGAGATACAGGCTGCTCCAACCTGCTGTAAAATGCTTGATTTCGAGAGTGAGCGAAACTAATGAAAACATTGTTGGGGTAAAACCTAAAGGGAAAGACCTAGCACCAAATCCAATTTGCCATCTGATCTAACTTCTGGAGGCAGTCAAAATGAGCCTTAGAATTCTTCCCTACCTTATTCCTGTGCTGAGATACAGGCTGCTCCAACCTGCTGTAAAATGCTTGATTTCGAGAGTGAGCGAAACTAATGAAAACATTGTTGGGGTAAAACCTAAAGGGAAAGACCTAGCACCAAATCCAATTTGCCATCTGATCTAACTTCTGGAGGCAGTCAAAATGAGCCTTAGAATTCTTCCCTACCTTATTCCTGTGCTGAGATACAGGCTGCTCCAACCTGCTGTAAAATGCTTGATTTCGAGAGTGAGCGAAACTAATGAAAACATTGTTGGGGTAAAACCTAAAGGGAAAGACCTAGCACCAAATCCAATTTGCCATCTGATCTAACTTCTGGAGGCAGTCAAAATGAGCCTTAGAATTCTTCCCTACCTTATTCCTGTGCTGAGATACAGGCTGCTCCAACCTGCTGTAAAATGCTTGATTTCGAGAGTGAGCGAAACTAATGAAAACATTGTTGGGGTAAAACCTAAAGGGAAAGACCTAGCACCAAATCCAATTTGCCATCTGATCTAACTTCTGGAGGCAGTCAAAATGAGCCTTAGAATTCTTCCCTACCTTATTCCTGTGCTGAGATACAGGCTGCTCCAACCTGCTGTAAAAATGCTTGATTTCGAGAGTGAGCGAAACTAATGAAAACATTGTTGGGGTAAAACCTAAAGGGAAAGACCTAGCACCAAATCCAATTTGCCATCTGATCTAACTTCTGGAGGCAGTAAAAATGAGCCTTAGAATTCTTCCCTACCTTATTCCTGTGCTGAGATACAGGCTGCTCTAACCTGCTGTAAAATGCTTGATTTCGAGAGTGAGCGAAACTAATGAAAACATTGTTGGGGTAAAACCTAAAGGGAAAGACCTAGCACCAAATCCAATTTGCCATCTGATCTAACTTCTGGAGGCAGTCAAAATGATCCTTAGAATTCTTCCCTACCTTATTCCTGTGCTGAGATACAGGCTGCTCCAACCTGCTGTAAAATGCTTGATTTCGAGAGTGAGCGAAACTAATGAAAACATTGTTGGGGTAAAACCTAAAGGGAAAGACCTAGCACCAAATCCAATTTGCCATCTGATCTAACTTCTGGAGGCAGTCAAAATGATCCTTAGAATTCTTCCCTACCTTATTCCTGTGCTGAGATACAGGCTGCTCCAACCTGCTGTAAAATGCTTGATTTCGAGAGTGAGCGAAACTAATGAAAACATTGTTGGGGTAAAACCTAAAGGGAAAGACCTAGCACCAAATCCAATTTGCCATCTGATCTAACTTCTGGAGGCAGTCAAAATGAGCCTTAGAATTATTCCCTACCTTATTCCTGTGCTGAGATACAGGCTGCTCCAACCTGCTGTAAAATGCTTGATTTCGAGAGTGAGCGAAACTAATGAAAACATTGTTGGGGTAAAACCTAAAGGGAAAGACCTAGCACCAAATCCAATTTGCCATCTGATCTAACTTCTGGAGGCAGTCAAAATGAGCCTTAGAATTCTTCCCTACCTTATTCCTGTGCTGAGATACAGGCTGCTCCAACCTGCTGTAAAATGCTTGATTTCGAGAGTGAGCGAAACTAATGAAAACATTGTTGGGGTAAAACCTAAAGGGAAAGACCTAGCACCAAATCCAATTTGCCATCTGATCTAACTTCTGGAGGCAGTCAAAATGAGCCTTAGAATTCTTCCCTACCTTATTCCTGTGCTGAGATACAGGCTGCTCCAACCTGCTGTAAAATGCTTGATTTCGAGAGTGAGCGAAACTAATGAAAACATTGTTGGGGTAAAACCTAAAGGGAAAGACCTAGCACCAAATCCAATTTGCCATCTGATCTAACTTCTGGAGGCAGTCAAAATGAGCCTTAGAATTCTTCCCTACCTTATTCCTGTGCTGAGATACAGGCTGCTCCAACCTGCTGTAAAATGCTTGATTTCGAGAGTGAGCGAAACTAATGAAAACATTGTTGGGGTAAAACCTAAAGGGAAAGACCTAGCACCAAATCCAATTTGCCATCTGATCTAACTTCTGGAGGCAGTCAAAATGAGCCTTAGAATTCTTCCCTACCTTATTCCTGTGCTGAGATACAGGCTGCTCCAACCTGCTGTAAAATGCTTGATTTCGAGAGTGAGCGAAACTAATGAAAACATTGTTGGGGTAAAACCTAAAGGGAAAGACCTAGCACCAAATCCAATTTGCCATCTGATCTAACTTCTGGAGGCAGTCAAAATGAGCCTTAGAATTCTTCCCTACCTTATTCCTGTGCTGAGATACAGGCTGCTCCAACCTGCTGTAAAATGCTTGATTTCGAGAGTGAGCGAAACTAATGAAAACATTGTTGGGGTAAAACCTAAAGGGAAAGACCTAGCACCAAATCCAATTTGCCATCTGATCTAACTTCTGGAGGCAGTCAAAATGATCCTTAGAATTCTTCCCTACCTTATTCCTGTGCTGAGATACAGGCTGCTCCAACCTGCTGTAAAATGCTTGATTTCGAGAGTGAGCGAAACTAATGAAAACATTGTTGGGGTAAAACCTAAAGGGAAAGACCTAGTACCAAATCCAATTTGCCATCTGATCTAACTTCTGGAGGCAGTCAAAATGAGCCTTAGAATTCTTCCCTACCTTATTCCTGTGCTGAGATACAGGCTGCTCCAACCTGCTGTAAAATGCTTGATTTCGAGAGTGAGCAAAACTAATGAAAACATTGTTGGGGTAAAACCTAAAGGGAAAGACCTAGCACCAAATCCAATTTGCCATCTGATCTAACTTCTGGAGGCAGTCAAAATGATCCTTAGAATTCTTCCCTACCTTATTCCTGTGCTGAGATACAGGCTGCTCCAACCTGCTGTAAAATGCTTGATTTCGAGAGTGAGCGAAACTAATGAAAACATTGTTGGGGTAAAACCTAAAGGGAAAGACCTAGCACCAACTCCAATTTGCCATCTGATCTAACTTCTGGAGGCAGTCAAAATGAGCCTTAGAATTCTTCCCTACCTTATTCCTGTGCTGAGATACAGGCTGCTCCAACCTGCTGTAAAATGCTTGATTTCGAGAGGTGAGCGAAACTAATGAAAACATTGTTGGGGTAAAACCTAAAGGGAAAGACCTAGCACCAAATCCAATTTGCCATCTGATCTAACTTCTGGAGGCAGTCAAAATGAGCCTTAGAATTCTTCCCTACCTTATTCCTGTGCTGAGATACAGGCTGCTCCAACCTGCTGTAAAATGCTTGATTTCGAGAGTGAGCGAAACTAATGAAAACATTGTTGGGGTAAAACCTAAAGGGAAAGACCTAGCACCAAATCCAATTTGCCATCTGATCTAACTTCTGGAGGCAGTCAAAATGAGCCTTAGAATTCTTCCCTACCTTATTCCTGTGCTGAGATACAGGCTGCTCCAACCTGCTGTAAAATGCTTGATTTCGAGAGTGAGCGAAACTAATGAAAACATTGTTGGGGTAAAACCTAAAGGGAAAGACCTAGCACCAAATCCAATTTGCCATCTGATCTAACTTCTGGAGGCAGTCAAAATGAGCCTTAGAATTCTTCCCTACCTTATTCCTGTGCTGAGATACAGGCTGCTCCAACCTGCTGTAAAATGCTTGATTTCGAGAGTGAGCGAAACTAATGAAAACATTGTTGGGGTAAAACCTAAAGGGAAAGACCTAGCACCAAATCCAATTTGCCATCTGATCTAACTTCTGGAGGCAGTCAAAATGAGCCTTAGAATTATTCCCTACCTTATTCCTGTGCTGAGATACAGGCTGCTCCAACCTGCTGTAAAATGCTTGATTTCGAGAGTGAGCGAAACTAATGAAAACATTGTTGGGGTAAAACCCAAAGGGAAAGACCTAGCACCAAATCCAATTTGCCATCTGATCTAACTTCTGGAGGCAGTCAAAATGATCCTTAGAATTCTTCCCTACCTTATTCCTGTGCTGAGATACAGGCTGCTCCAACCTGCTGTAAAATGCTTGATTTCGAGAGTAAGCGAAACTAATGAAAACATTGTTGGGGTAAAACCTAAAGGGAAAGACCTAGCACCAAATCCAATTTGCCATCTGATCTAACTTCTGGAGGCAGTCAAAATGAGCCTTAGAATTCTTCCCTACCTTATTCCTGTGCTGAGATACAGGCTGCTCCAACCTGCTGTAAAATGCTTGATTTCGAGAGTGAGCGAAACTAATGAAAACATTGTTGGGGTAAAACCTAAAGGGAAAGACCTAGCACCAAATCCAATTTGCCATCTGATCTAACTTCTGGAGGCAGTCAAAATGAGCCTTAGAATTCTTCCCTACCTTATTCCTGTGCTGAGATACAGGCTGCTCCAACCTGCTGTAAAATGCTTGATTTCGAGAGTGAGCGAAACTAATGAAAACATTGTTGGGGTAAAACCTAAAGGGAAAGACCTAGCACCAAATCCAATTTGCCATCTGATCTAACTTCTGGAGGCAGTCAAAATGAGCCTTAGAATTCTTCCCTACCTTATTCCTGTGCTGAGATACAGGCTGCTCCAACCTGCTGTAAAATGCTTGATTTCGAGAGTGAGCGAAACTAATGAAAACATTGTTGGGGTAAAACCTAAAGGGAAAGACCTAGCACCAAATCCAATTTGCCATCTGATCTAACTTCTGGAGGCAGTCAAAATGATCCTTAGAATTCTTCCCTACCTTATTCCTGTGCTGAGATACAGGCTGCTCCAACCTGCTGTAAAATGCTTGATTTCGAGAGTGAGCGAAACTAATGAAAACATTGTTGGGGTAAAACCTAAAGGGAAAGACCTAGCACCAAATCCAATTTGCCATCTGATCTAACTTCTGGAGGCAGTCAAAATGAGCCTTAGAATTCTTCCCTACCTTATTCCTGTGCTGAGATACAGGCTGCTCCAACCTGCTGTAAAATGCTTGATTTCGAGAGTGAGCGAAACTAATGAAAACATTGTTGGGGTAAAACCTAAAGGGAAAGACCTAGCACCAAATCCAATTTGCCATCTGATCTAACTTCTGGAGGCAGTCAAAATGAGCCTTAGAATTCTTCCCTACCTTATTCCTGTGCTGAGATACAGGCTGCTCCAACCTGCTGTAAAATGCTTGATTTCGAGAGTGAGCGAAACTAATGAAAACATTGTTGGGGTAAAACCTAAAGGGAAAGACCTAGCACCAAATCCAATTTGCCATCTGATCTAACTTCTGGAGGCAGTCAAAATGAGCCTTAGAATTCTTCCCTACCTTATTCCTGTGCTGAGATACAGGCTGCTCCAACCTGCTGTAAAATGCTTGATTTCGAGAGTGAGCGAAACTAATGAAAACATTGTTGGGGTAAAACCTAAAGGGAAAGACCTAGCACCAAATCCAATTTGCCATCTGATCTAACTTCTGGAGGCAGTCAAAATGAGCCTTAGAATTCTTCCCTACCTTATTCCTGTGCTGAGATACAGGCTGCTCCAACCTGCTGTAAAATGCTTGATTTCGAGAGTGAGCGAAACTAATGAAAACATTGTTGGGGTAAAACCTAAAGGGAAAGACCTAGCACCAAATCCAATTTGCCATCTGATCTAACTTCTGGAGGCAGTCAAAATGAGCCTTAGAATTCTTCCCTACCTTATTCCTGTGCTGAGATACAGGCTGCTCCAACCTGCTGTAAAATGCTTGATTTCGAGAGTGAGCGAAACTAATGAAAACATTGTTGGGGTAAAACCTAAAGGGAAAGACCTAGCACCAAATCCAATTTGCCATCTGATCTAACTTCTGGAGGCAGTCAAAATGAGCCTTAGAATTCTTCCCTACCTTATTCCTGTGCTGAGATACAGGCTGCTCCAACCTGCTGTAAAATGCTTGATTTCGAGAGTGAGCGAAACTAATGAAAACATTGTTGGGGTAAAACCTAAAGGGAAAGACCTAGCACCAAATCCAATTTGCCATCTGATCTAACTTCTGGAGGCAGTCAAAATGAGCCTTAGAATTCTTCCCTACCTTATTCCTGTGCTGAGATACAGGCTGCTCCAACCTGCTGTAAAATGCTTGATTTCGAGAGTGAGCAAAACTAATGAAAACATTGTTGGGGTAAAACCTAAAGGGAAAGACCTAGCACCAAATCCAATTTGCCATCTGATCTAACTTCTGGAGGCAGTCAAAATGATCCTTAGAATTCTTCCCTACCTTATTCCTGTGCTGAGATACAGGCTGCTCCAACCTGCTGTAAAATGCTTGATTTCGAGAGTGAGCGAAACTAATGAAAACATTGTTGGGGTAAAAACCTAAAGGGAAAGACCTAGCACCAAATCCAATTTGCCATCTGATCTAACTTCTGGAGGCAGTCAAAATGATCCTTAGAATTCTTCCCTACCTTATTCCTGTGCTGAGATACAGGCTGCTCCAACCTGCTGTAAAATGCTTGATTTCGAGAGTGAGCGAAACTAATGAAAACATTGTTGGGGTAAAACCTAAAGGGAAAGACCTAGCACCAAATCCAATTTGCCATCTGATCTAACTTCTGGAGGCAGTCAAAATGATCCTTAGAATTCTTCCCTACCTTATTCCTGTGCTGAGATACAGGCTGCTCCAACCTGCTGTAAAATGCTTGATTTCGAGAGTGAGCGAAACTAATGAAAACATTGTTGGGGTAAAACCTAAAGGGAAAGACCTAGCACCAACTCCAATTTGCCATCTGATCTAACTTCTGGAGGCAGTCAAAATGAGCCTTAGAATTCTTCCCTACCTTATTCCTGTGCTGAGATACAGGCTGCTCCAACCTGCTGTAAAATGCTTGATTTCGAGAGTGAGCGAAACTAATGAAAACATTGTTGGGGTAAAACCTAAAGGGAAAGACCTAGCACCAAATCCAATTTGCCATCTGATCTAACTTCTGGAGGCAGTCAAAATGATCCTTAGAATTCTTCCCTACCTTATTCCTGTGCTGAGATACAGGCTGCTCCAACCTGCTGTAAAATGCTTGATTTCGAGAGTGAGCGAAACTAATGAAAACATTGTTGGGGTAAAACCTAAAGGGAAAGACCTAGCACCAAATCCAATTTGCCATCTGATCTAACTTCTGGAGGCAGTCAAAATGAGCCTTAGAATTCTTCCCTACCTTATTCCTGTGCTGAGATACAGGCTGCTCCAACCTGCTGTAAAATGCTTGATTTCGAGAGTGAGCGAAACTAATGAAAACATTGTTGGGGTAAAACCTAAAGGGAAAGACCTAGCACCAAATCCAATTTGCCATCTGATCTAACTTCTGGAGGCAGTCAAAATGAGCCTTAGAATTCTTCCCTACCTTATTCCTGTGCTGAGATACAGGCTGCTCCAACCTGCTGTAAAATGCTTGATTTCGAGAGTGAGCGAAACTAATGAAAACATTGTTGGGGTAAAACCTAAAGGGAAAGACCTAGCACCAAATCCAATTTGCCATCTGATCTAACTTCTGGAGGCAGTCAAAATGAGCCTTAGAATTCTTCCCTACCTTATTCCTGTGCTGAGATACAGGCTTGCTCCAACCTGCTGTAAAATGCTTGATTTCGAGAGTGAGCGAAACTAATGAAAACATTGTTGGGGTAAAACCTAAAGGGAAAGACCTAGCACCAAATCCAATTTGCCATCTGATCTAACTTCTGGAGGCAGTCAAAATGATCCTTAGAATTCTTCCCTACCTTATTCCTGTGCTGAGATACAGGCTGCTCCAACCTGCTGTAAAATGCTTGATTTCGAGAGTGAGCGAAACTAATGAAAACATTGTTGGGGTAAAACCTAAAGGGAAAGACCTAGCACCAAATCCAATTTGCCATCTGATCTAACTTCTGGAGGCAGTCAAAATGAGCCTTAGAATTCTTCCCTACCTTATTCCTGTGCTGAGATACAGGCTGCTCCAACCTGCTGTAAAATGCTTGATTTCGAGAGTGAGCGAAACTAATGAAAACATTGTTGGGGTAAAACTAAAGGGAAAGACCTAGCACCAAATCCAATTTGCCATCTGATCTAACTTCTGGAGGCAGTCAAAATGAGCCTTAGAATTCTTCCTACCTTATTCCTGTGCTGAGATACAGGCTGCTCCAACCTGCTGTAAAATGCTTGATTTCGAGAGTGAGCGAAACTAATGAAAACATTGTTGGGGTAAAACCTAAAGGGAAAGACCTAGCACCAAATCCAATTTGCCATCTGATCTAACTTCTGGAGGCAGTCAAAATGAGCCTTAGAATTCTTCCCTACCTTATTCCTGTGCTGAGATACAGGCTGCTCCAACCTGCTGTAAAATGCTTGATTTCGAGAGTGAGCGAAACTAATGAAAACATTGTTGGGGTAAAACCTAAAGGGAAAGACCTAGCACCAAATCCAATTTGCCATCTGATCTAACTTCTGGAGGCAGTCAAAATGAGCCTTAGAATTCTTCCCTACCTTATTCCTGTGCTGAGATACAGGCTGCTCCAACCTGCTGTAAAATGCTTGATTTCGAGAGTGAGCGAAACTAATGAAAACATTGTTGGGGTAAAACCTAAAGGGAAAGACCTAGCACCAAATCCAATTTGCCATCTGATCTAACTTCTGGAGGCAGTCAAAATGATCCTTAGAATTCTTCCCTACCTTAATTCCTGTGCTGAGATACAGGCTGCTCCAACCTGCTGTAAAATGCTTGATTTCGAGAGTGAGCGAAACTAATGAAAACATTGTTGGGGTAAAACCTAAAGGGAAAGACCTAGCACCAAATCCAATTTGCCATCTGATCTAACTTCTGGAGGCAGTCAAAATGAGCCTTAGAATTCTTCCCTACCTTATTCCTGTGCTGAGATACAGGCTGCTCCAACCTGCTGTAAAATGCTTGATTTCGAGAGTGAGCGAAACTAATGAAAACATTGTTGGGGTAAAACCTAAAGGGAAAGACCTAGCACCAAATCCAATTTGCCATCTGATCTAACTTCTGGAGGCAGTCAAAATGAGCCTTAGAATTCTTCCCTACCTTATTCCTGTGCTGAGATACAGGCTGCTCCAACCTGCTGTAAAATGCTTGATTTCGAGAGTGAGCGAAACTAATGAAAACATTGTTGGGGTAAAACCTAAAGGGAAAGACCTAGCACCAAATCCAATTTGCCATCTGATCTAACTTCTGGAGGCAGTCAAAATGAGCCTTAGAATTCTTCCCTACCTTATTCCTGTGCTGAGATACAGGCTGCTCCAACCTGCTGTAAAATGCTTGATTTCGAGAGTGAGCGAAACTAATGAAAACATTGTTGGGGTAAAACCTAAAGGGAAAGACCTAGCACCAAATCCAATTTGCCATCTGATCTAACTTCTGGAGGCAGTCAAAATGAGCCTTAGAATTCTTCCCTACCTTATTCCTGTGCTGAGATACAGGCTGCTCCAACCTGCTGTAAAATGCTTGATTTCGAGAGTGAGCGAAACTAATGAAAACATTGTTGGGGTAAAACCTAAAGGGAAAGACCTAGCACCAAATCCAATTTGCCATCTGATCTAACTTCTGGAGGCAGTCAAAATGAGCCTTAGAATTCTTCCCTACCTTATTCCTGTGCTGAGATACAGGCTGCTCCAACCTGCTGTAAAATGCTTGATTTCGAGAGTGAGCGAAACTAATGAAAACATTGTTGGGGTAAAACCTAAAGGGAAAGACCTAGCACCAAATCCAATTTGCCATCTGATCTAACTTCTGGAGGCAGTCAAAATGAGCCTTAGAATTCTTCCCTACCTTATTCCTGTGCTGAGATACAGGCTGCTCCAACCTGCTGTAAAATGCTTGATTTCGAGAGTGAGCAAACTAATGAAAACATTGTTGGGGTAAAACCTAAAGGGAAAGACCTAGCACCAAATCCAATTTGCCATCTGATCTAACTTCTGGAGGCAGTCAAAATGATCCTTAGAATTCTTCCCTACCTTATTCCTGTGCTGAGATACAGGCTGCTCCAACCTGCTGTAAAATGCTTGATTTCGAGAGTGAGCGAAACTAATGAAAACATTGTTGGGGTAAAACCTAAAGGGAAAGACCTAGCACCAAATCCAATTTGCCATCTGATCTAACTTCTGGAGGCAGTCAAAATGATCCTTAGAATTCTTCCCTACCTTATTCCTGTGCTGAGATACAGGCTGCTCCAACCTGCTGTAAAATGCTTGATTTCGAGAGTGAGCGAAACTAATGAAAACATTGTTGGGGTAAAACCTAAAGGGAAAGACCTAGCACCAAATCCAATTTGCCATCTGATCTAACTTCTGGAGGCAGTCAAAATGATCCTTAGAATTCTTCCCTACCTTATTCCTGTGCTGAGATACAGGCTGCTCCAACCTGCTGTAAAATGCTTGATTTCGAGAGTGAGCGAAACTAATGAAAACATTGTTGGGGTAAAACCTAAAGGGAAAGACCTAGCACCAACTCCAATTTGCCATCTGATCTAACTTCTGGAGGCAGTCAAAATGAGCCTTAGAATTCTTCCCTACCTTATTCCTGTGCTGAGATACAGGCTGCTCCAACCTGCTGTAAAATGCTTGATTTCGAGAGTGAGCGAAACTAATGAAAACATTGTTGGGGTAAAACCTAAAGGGAAAGACCTAGCACCAAATCCAATTTGCCATCTGATCTAACTTCTGGAGGCAGTCAAAATGATCCTTAGAATTCTTCCCTACCTTATTCCTGTGCTGAGATACAGGCTGCTCCAACCTGCTGTAAAATGCTTGATTTCGAGAGTGAGCGAAACTAATGAAAACATTGTTGGGGTAAAACCTAAAGGGAAAGACCTAGCACCAAATCCAATTTGCCATCTGATCTAACTTCTGGAGGCAGTCAAAATGAGCCTTAGAATTCTTCCCTACCTTATTCCTGTGCTGAGATACAGGCTGCTCCAACCTGCTGTAAAATGCTTGATTTCGAGAGTGAGCGAAACTAATGAAAACATTGTTGGGGTAAAACCTAAAGGGAAAGACCTAGCACCAAATCCAATTTGCCATCTGATCTAACTTCTGGAGGCAGTCAAAATGAGCCTTAGAATTCTTCCCTACCTTATTCCTGTGCTGAGATACAGGCTGCTCCAACCTGCTGTAAAATGCTTGATTTCGAGAGTGAGCGAAACTAATGAAAACATTGTTGGGGTAAAACCTAAAGGGAAAGACCTAGCACCAAATCCAATTTGCCATCTGATCTAACTTCTGGAGGCAGTCAAAATGAGCCTTAGAATTCTTCCCTACCTTATTCCTGTGCTGAGATACAGGCTGCTCCAACCTGCTGTAAAATGCTTGATTTCGAGAGTGAGCGAAACTAATGAAAACATTGTTGGGGTAAAACCTAAAGGGAAAGACCTAGCACCAAATCCAATTTGCCATCTGATCTAACTTCTGGAGGCAGTCAAAATGATCCTTAGAATTCTTCCCTACCTTATTCCTGTGCTGAGATACAGGCTGCTCCAACCTGCTGTAAAATGCTTGATTTCGAGAGTGAGCGAAACTAATGAAAACATTGTTGGGGTAAAACCTAAAGGGAAAGACCTAGCACCAAATCCAATTTGCCATCTGATCTAACTTCTGGAGGCAGTCAAAATGAGCCTTAGAATTCTTCCCTACCTTATTCCTGTGCTGAGATACAGGCTGCTCCAACCTGCTGTAAAATGCTTGATTTCGAGAGTGAGCGAAACTAATGAAAACATTGTTGGGGTAAAACCTAAAGGGAAAGACCTAGCACCAAATCCAATTTGCCATCTGATCTAACTTCTGGAGGCAGTCAAAATGAGCCTTAGAATTCTTCCCTACCTTATTCCTGTGCTGAGATACAGGCTGCTCCAACCTGCTGTAAAATGCTTGATTTCGAGAGTGAGCGAAACTAATGAAAACATTGTTGGGGTAAAACCTAAAGGGAAAGACCTAGCACCAAATCCAATTTGCCATCTGATCTAACTTCTGGAGGCAGTCAAAATGAGCCTTAGAATTCTTCCCTACCTTATTCCTGTGCTGAGATACAGGCTGCTCCAACCTGCTGTAAAATGCTTGATTTCGAGAGTGAGCGAAACTAATGAAAACATTGTTGGGGTAAAACCTAAAGGGAAAGACCTAGCACCAAATCCAATTTGCCATCTGATCTAACTTCTGAGGCAGTCAAAATGAGCCTTAGAATTCTTCCCTACCTTATTCCTGTGCTGAGATACAGGCTGCTCCAACCTGCTGTAAAATGCTTGATTTCGAGAGTGAGCGAAACTAATGAAAACATTGTTGGGGTAAAACCTAAAGGGAAAGACCTAGCACCAAATCCAATTTGCCATCTGATCTAACTTCTGGAGGCAGTCAAAATGATCCTTAGAATTCTTCCCTACCTTATTCCTGTGCTGAGATACAGGCTGCTCCAACCTGCTGTAAAATGCTTGATTTCGAGAGTGAGCGAAACTAATGAAAACATTGTTGGGGTAAAACCTAAAGGGAAAGACCTAGCACCAAATCCAATTTGCCATCTGATCTAACTTCTGGAGGCAGTCAAAATGAGCCTTAGAATTCTTCCCTACCTTATTCCTGTGCTGAGATACAGGCTGCTCCAACCTGCTGTAAAATGCTTGATTTCGAGAGTGAGCGAAACTAATGAAAACATTGTTGGGGTAAAACCTAAAGGGAAAGACCTAGCACCAAATCCAATTTGCCATCTGATCTAACTTCTGGAGGCAGTCAAAATGAGCCTTAGAATTCTTCCCTACCTTATTCCTGTGCTGAGATACAGGCTGCTCCAACCTGCTGTAAAATGCTTGATTTCGAGAGTGAGCGAAACTAATGAAAACATTGTTGGGGTAAAACCTAAAGGGAAAGACCTAGCACCAAATCCAATTTGCCATCTGATCTAACTTCTGGAGGCAGTCAAAATGAGCCTTAGACTTCTTCCCTACCTTATTCCTGTGCTGAGATACAGGCTGCTCCAACCTGCTGTAAAATGCTTGATTTCGAGAGTGAGCGAAACTAATGAAAACATTGTTGGGGTAAAACCTAAAGGGAAAGACCTAGCACCAAATCCAATTTGCCATCTGATCTAACTTCTGGAGGCAGTCAAAATGAGCCTTAGAATTCTTCCCTACCTTATTCCTGTGCTGAGATACAGGCTGCTCCAACCTGCTGTAAAATGCTTGATTTCGAGAGTGAGCGAAACTAATGAAAACATTGTTGGGGTAAAACCTAAAGGGAAAAACCTAGCACCAAATCCAATTTGCCATCTGATCTAACTTCTGGAGGCAGTCAAAATGATCCTTAGAATTCTTCCCTACCTTATTCCTGTGCTGAGATACAGGCTGCTCCAACCTGCTGTAAAATGCTTGATTTCGAGAGTGAGCGAAACTAATGAAAACATTGTTGGGGTAAAACCTAAAGGGAAAGACCTAGCACCAAATCCAATTTGCCATCTGATCTAACTTCTGGAGGCAGTCAAAATGATCCTTAGAATTCTTCCCTACCTTATTCCTGTGCTGAGATACAGGCTGCTCCAACCTGCTGTAAAATGCTTGATTTCGAGAGTGAGGCGAAACTAATGAAAACATTGTTGGGGTAAAACCTAAAGGGAAAGACCTAGCACCAAATCCAATTTGCCATCTGATCTAACTTCTGGAGGCAGTCAAAATGATCCTTAGAATTCTTCCCTACCTTATTCCTGTGCTGAGATACAGGCTGCTCCAACCTGCTGTAAAATGCTTGATTTCGAGAGTGAGCGAAACTAATGAAAACATTGTTGGGGTAAAACCTAAAGGGAAAGACCTAGCACCAAATCCAATTTGCCATCTGATCTAACTTCTGGAGGCAGTCAAAATGAGCCTTAGAATTCTTCCCTACCTTATTCCTGTGCTGAGATACAGGCTGCTCCAACCTGCTGTAAAATGCTTGATTTCGAGAGTGAGCGAAACTAATGAAAACATTGTTGGGGTAAAACCTAAAGGAAAGACCTAGCACCAAATCCAATTTGCCATCTGATCTAACTTCTGGAGGCAGTCAAAATGAGCCTTAGAATTCTTCCCTACCTTATTCCTGTGCTGAGATACAGGCTGCTCCAACCTGCTGTAAAATGCTTGATTTCGAGAGTGAGCAAAACTAATGAAAACATTGTTGGGGTAAAACCTAAAGGGAAAGACCTAGCACCAAATCCAATTTGCCATCTGATCTAACTTCTGGAGGCAGTCAAAATGAGCCTTAGAATTCTTCCCTACCTTATTCCTGTGCTGAGATACAGGCTGCTCCAACCTGCTGTAAAATGCTTGATTTCGAGAGTGAGCGAAACTAATGAAAACATTGTTGGGGTAAAACCTAAAGGGAAAGACCTAGCACCAAATCCAATTTGCCATCTGATCTAACTTCTGGAGGCAGTCAAAATGAGCCTTAGAATTCTTCCCTACCTTATTCCTGTGCTGAGATACAGGCTGCTCCAACCTGCTGTAAAATGCTTGATTTCGAGAGTGAGCGAAACTAATGAAAACATTGTTGGGGTAAAACCTAAAGGGAAAGACCTAGCACCAAATCCAATTTGCCATCTGATCTAACTTCTGGAGGCAGTCAAAATGATCCTTAGAATTCTTCCCTACCTTATTCCTGTGCTGAGATACAGGCTGCTCCAACCTGCTGTAAAATGCTTGATTTCGAGAGTGAGCGAAACTAATGAAAACATTGTTGGGGTAAAACCTAAAGGGAAAGACCTAGCACCAAATCCAATTTGCCATCTGATCTAACTTCTGGAGGCAGTCAAAATGAGCCTTAGAATTCTTCCCTACCTTATTCCTGTGCTGAGATACAGGCTGCTCCAACCTGCTGTAAAATGCTTGATTTCGAGAGTGAGCGAAACTAATGAAAACATTGTTGGGGTAAAACCTAAAGGGAAAGACCTAGCACCAAATCCAATTTGCCATCTGATCTAACTTCTGGAGGCAGTCAAAATGAGCCTTAGAATTCTTCCCTACCTTATTCCTGTGCTGAGATACAGGCTGCTCCAACCTGCTGTAAAATGCTTGATTTCGAGAGTGAGCGAAACTAATGAAAACATTGTTGGGGTAAAACCTAAAGGGAAAGACCTAGCACCAAATCCAATTTGCCATCTGATCTAACTTCTGGAGGCAGTCAAAATGAGCCTTAGAATTCTTCCCTACCTTATTCCTGTGCTGAGATACAGGCTGCTCCAACCTGCTGTAAAATGCTTGATTTCGAGAGTGAGCAAAACTAATGAAAACATTGTTGGGGTAAAACCTAAAGGGAAAGACCTAGCACCAAATCCAATTTGCCATCTGATCTAACTTCTGGAGGCAGTCAAAATGAGCCTTAGAATTCTTCCCTACCTTATTCCTGTGCTGAGATACAGGCTGCTCCAACCTGCTGTAAAATGCTTGATTTCGAGAGTGAGCGAAACTAATGAAAACATTGTTGGGGTAAAACCTAAAGGGAAAGACCTAGCACCAAATCCAATTTGCCATCTGATCTAACTTCTGGAGGCAGTCAAAATGAGCCTTAGAATTCTTCCCTACCTTATTCCTGTGCTGAGATACAGGCTGCTCCAACCTGCTGTAAAATGCTTGATTTCGAGAGTGAGCGAAACTAATGAAAACATTGTTGGGGTAAAACCTAAAGGGAAAGACCTAGCACCAAATACAATTTGCCATCTGATCTAACTTCTGGAGGCAGTCAAAATGAGCCTTAGAATTCTTCCCTACCTTATTCCTGTGCTGAGATACAGGCTGCTCCAACCTGCTGTAAAATGCTTGATTTCGAGAGTGAGCGAAACTAATGAAAACATTGTTGGGGTAAAAACCTAAAGGGAAAGACCTAGCACCAAATCCAATTTGCCATCTGATCTAACTTCTGGAGGCAGTCAAAATGAGCCTTAGAATTCTTCCCTACCTTATTCCTGTGCTGAGATACAGGCTGCTCCAACCTGCTGTAAAATGCTTGATTTCGAGAGTGAGCGAAACTAATGAAAACATTGTTGGGGTAAAACCTAAAGGGAAAGACCTAGCACCAAATCCAATTTGCCATCTGATCTAACTTCTGGAGGCAGTCAAAATGATCCTTAGAATTCTTCCCTACCTTATTCCTGTGCTGAGATACAGGCTGCTCCAACCTGCTGTAAAATGCTTGATTTCGAGAGTGAGCGAAACTAATGAAAACATTGTTGGGGTAAAACCTAAAGGGAAAGACCTAGCACCAAATCCAATTTGCCATCTGATCTAACTTCTGGAGGCAGTCAAAATGATCCTTAGAATTCTTCCCTACCTTATTCCTGTGCTGAGATACAGGCTGCTCCAACCTGCTGTAAAATGCTTGATTTCGAGAGTGAGCGAAACTAATGAAAACATTGTTGGGGTAAAACCTAAAGGGAAAGACCTAGCACCAAATCCAATTTGCCATCTGATCTAACTTCTGGAGGCAGTCAAAATGATCCTTAGAATTCTTCCCTACCTTATTCCTGTGCTGAGATACAGGCTGCTCCAACCTGCTGTAAAATGCTTGATTTCGAGAGTGAGCGAAACTAATGAAAACATTGTTGGGGTAAAACCTAAAGGGAAAGACCTAGCACCAAATCCAATTTGCCATCTGATCTAACTTCTGGAGGCAGTCAAAATGATCCTTAGAATTCTTCCCTACCTTATTCCTGTGCTGAGATACAGGCTGCTCCAACCTGCTGTAAAATGCTTGATTTCGAGAGTGAGCGAAACTAATGAAAACATTGTTGGGGTAAAACCTAAAGGGAAAAGACCTAGCACCAAATCCAATTTGCCATCTGATCTAACTTCTGGAGGCAGTCAAAATGATCCTTAGAATTCTTCCCTACCTTATTCCTGTGCTGAGATACAGGCTGCTCCAACCTGCTGTAAAATGCTTGATTTCGAGAGTGAGCGAAACTAATGAAAACATTGTTGGGGTAAAACCTAAAGGGAAAGACCTAGCACCAAATCCAATTTGCCATCTGATCTAACTTCTGGAGGCAGTCAAAATGATCCTTAGAATTCTTCCCTACCTTATTCCTGTGCTGAGATACAGGCTGCTCCAACCTGCTGTAAAATGCTTGATTTCGAGAGTGAGCGAAACTAATGAAAACATTGTTGGGGTAAAACCTAAAGGGAAAGACCTAGCACCAAATCCAATTTGCCATCTGATCTAACTTCTGGAGGCAGTCAAAATGAGCCTTAGAATTCTTCCCTACCTTATTCCTGTGCTGAGATACAGGCTGCTCCAACCTGCTGTAAAATGCTTGATTTCGAGAGTGAGCGAAACTAATGAAAACATTGTTGGGGTAAAACCTAAAGGGAAAGACCTAGCACCAAATCCAATTTGCCATCTGATCTAACTTCTGGAGGCAGTCAAAATGATCCTTAGAATTCTTCCCTACCTTATTCCTGTGCTGAGATACAGGCTGCTCCAACCTGCTGTAAAATGCTTGATTTCGAGAGTGAGCGAAACTAATGAAAACATTGTTGGGGTAAAACCTAAAGGGAAAGACCTAGCACCAAATCCAATTTGCCATCTGATCTAACTTCTGGAGGCAGTCAAAATGATCCTTAGAATTCTTCCTACCTTATTCCTGTGCTGAGATACAGGCTGCTCCAACCTGCTGTAAAATGCTTGATTTCGAGAGTGAGCGAAACTAATGAAAACATTGTTGGGGTAAAACCTAAAGGGAAAGACCTAGCACCAAATCCAATTTGCCATCTGATCTAACTTCTGGAGGCAGTCAAAATGAGCCTTAGAATTCTTCCCTACCTTATTCCTGTGCTGAGATACAGGCTGCTCCAACCTGCTGTAAAATGCTTGATTTCGAGAGTGAGCGAAACTAATGAAAACATTGTTGGGGTAAAACCTAAAGGGAAAGACCTAGCACCAAATCCAATTTGCCATCTGATCTAACTTCTGGAGGCAGTCAAAATGAGCCTTAGAATTCTTCCCTACCTTATTCCTGTGCTGAGATACAGGCTGCTCCAACCTGCTGTAAAATGCTTGATTTCGAGAGTGAGCGAAACTAATGAAAACATTGTTGGGGTAAAACCTAAAGGGAAAGACCTAGCACCAAATCCAATTTGCCATCTGATCTAACTTCTGGAGGCAGTCAAAATGAGCCTTAGAATTCTTCCCTACCTTATTCCTGTGCTGAGATACAGGCTGCTCCAACCTGCTGTAAAATGCTTGATTTCGAGAGTGAGCGAAACTAATGAAAACATTGTTGGGGTAAAACCTAAAGGGAAAGACCTAGCACCAAATCCAATTTGCCATCTGATCTAACTTCTGGAGGCAGTCAAAATGAGCCTTAGAATTCTTCCCTACCTTATTCCTGTGCTGAGATACAGGCTGCTCCAACCTGCTGTAAAATGCTTGATTTCGAGAGTGAGCGAAACTAATGAAAACATTGTTGGGGTAAAACCTAAAGGGAAAGACCTAGCACCAAATCCAATTTGCCATCTGATCTAACTTCTGGAGGCAGTCAAAATGAGCCTTAGAATTCTTCCCTACCTTATTCCTGTGCTGAGATACAGGCTGCTCCAACCTGCTGTAAAATGCTTGATTTCGAGAGTGAGCGAAACTAATGAAAACATTGTTGGGGTAAAACCTAAAGGGAAAGACCTAGCACCAAATCCAATTTGCCATCTGATCTAACTTCTGGAGGCAGTCAAAATGAGCCTTAGAATTCTTCCCTACCTTATTCCTGTGCTGAGATACAGGCTGCTCCAACCTGCTGTAAAATGCTTGATTTCGAGAGTGAGCGAAACTAATGAAAACATTGTTGGGGTAAAACCTAAAGGGAAAGACCTAGCACCAAATCCAATTTGCCATCTGATCTAACTTCTGGAGGCAGTCAAAATGAGCCTTAGAATTCTTCCCTACCTTATTCCTGTGCTGAGATACAGGCTGCTCCAACCTGCTGTAAAATGCTTGATTTCGAGAGTGAGCGAAACTAATGAAAACATTGTTGGGGTAAAACCTAAAGGGAAAGACCTAGCACCAAATCCAATTTGCCATCTGATCTAACTTCTGGAGGCAGTCAAAATGAGCCTTAGAATTCTTCCCTACCTTATTCCTGTGCTGAGATACAGGCTGCTCCAACCTGCTGTAAAATGCTTGATTTCGAGAGTGAGCGAAACTAATGAAAACATTGTTGGGGTAAAACCTAAAGGGAAAGACCTAGCACCAAATCCAATTTGCCATCTGATCTAACTTCTGGAGGCAGTCAAAATGATCCTTAGAATTCTTCCCTACCTTATTCCTGTGCTGAGATACAGGCTGCTCCAACCTGCTGTAAAATGCTTGATTTCGAGAGTGAGCGAAACTAATGAAAACATTGTTGGGGTAAAACCTAAAGGGAAAGACCTAGCACCAAATCCAATTTGCCATCTGATCTAACTTCTGGAGGCAGTCAAAATGAGCCTTAGAATTCTTCCCTACCTTATTCCTGTGCTGAGATACAGGCTGCTCCAACCTGCTGTAAAATGCTTGATTTCGAGAGTGAGCGAAACTAATGAAAACATTGTTGGGGTAAAACCTAAAGGGAAAGACCTAGCACCAAATCCAATTTGCCATCTGATCTAACTTCTGGAGGCAGTCAAAATGATCCTTAGAATTCTTCCCTACCTTATTCCTGTGCTGAGATACAGGCTGCTCCAACCTGCTGTAAAATGCTTGATTTCGAGAGTGAGCGAAACTAATGAAAACATTGTTGGGGTAAAACCTAAAGGGAAAGACCTAGCACCAACTCCAATTTGCCATCTGATCTAACTTCTGGAGGCAGTCAAAATGAGCCTTAGAATTCTTCCCTACCTTATTCCTGTGCTGAGATACAGGCTGCTCCAACCTGCTGTAAAATGCTTGATTTCGAGAGTGAGCGAAACTAATGAAAACATTGTTGGGGTAAAACCTAAAGGGAAAGACCTAGCACCAAATCCAATTTGCCATCTGATCTAACTTCTGGAGGCAGTCAAAATGAGCCTTAGAATTCTTCCCTACCTTATTCCTGTGCTGAGATACAGGCTGCTCCAACCTGCTGTAAAATGCTTGATTTCGAGAGTGAGCGAAACTAATGAAAACATTGTTGGGGTAAAACCTAAAGGGAAAGACCTAGCACCAAATCCAATTTGCCATCTGATCTAACTTCTGGAGGCAGTCAAAATGAGCCTTAGAATTCTTCCCTACCTTATTCCTGTGCTGAGATACAGGCTGCTCCAACCTGCTGTAAAATGCTTGATTTCGAGAGTGAGCGAAACTAATGAAAACATTGTTGGGGTAAAACCTAAAGGGAAAGACCTAGCACCAAATCCAATTTGCCATCTGATCTAACTTCTGGAGGCAGTCAAAATGAGCCTTAGAATTCTTCCCTACCTTATTCCTGTGCTGAGATACAGGCTGCTCCAACCTGCTGTAAAATGCTTGATTTCGAGAGTGAGCGAAACTAATGAAAACATTGTTGGGGTAAAACCTAAAGGGAAAGACCTAGCACCAAATCCAATTTGCCATCTGATCTAACTTCTGGAGGCAGTCAAAATGATCCTTAGAATTCTTCCCTACCTTATTCCTGTGCTGAGATACAGGCTGCTCCAACCTGCTGTAAAATGCTTGATTTCGAGAGTGAGCGAAACTAATGAAAACATTGTTGGGGTAAAACCTAAAGGGAAAGACCTAGCACCAAATCCAATTTGCCATCTGATCTAACTTCTGGAGGCAGTCAAAATGAGCCTTAGAATTCTTCCCTACCTTATTCCTGTGCTGAGATACAGGCTGCTCCAACCTGCTGTAAAATGCTTAATTTCGAGAGTGAGCGAAACTAATGAAAACATTGTTGGGGTAAAACCTAAAGGGAAAGACCTAGCACCAAATCCAATTTGCCATCTGATCTAACTTCTGGAGGCAGTCAAAATGATCCTTAGAATTCTTCCCTACCTTATTCCTGTGCTGAGATACAGGCTGCTCCAACCTGCTGTAAAATGCTTGATTTCGAGAGTGAGCGAAACTAATGAAAACATTGTTGGGGTAAAACCTAAAGGGAAAGACCTAGCACCAAATCCAATTTGCCATCTGATCTAACTTCTGGAGGCAGTCAAAATGATCCTTAGAATTCTTCCCTACCTTATTCCTGTGCTGAGATACAGGCTGCTCCAACCTGCTGTAAAATGCTTGATTTCGAGAGTGAGCGAAACTAATGAAAACATTGTTGGGGTAAAACCTAAAGGGAAAGACCTAGCACCAAATCCAATTTGCCATCTGATCTAACTTCTGGAGGCAGTCAAAATGAGCCTTAGAATTCTTCCCTACCTTATTCCTGTGCTGAGATACAGGCTGCTCCAACCTGCTGTAAAATGCTTGATTTCGAGAGTGAGCGAAACTAATGAAAACATTGTTGGGGTAAAACCTAAAGGGAAAGACCTAGCACCAAATCCAATTTGCCATCTGATCTAACTTCTGGAGGCAGTCAAAATGATCCTTAGAATTCTTCCCTACCTTATTCCTGTGCTGAGATACAGGCTGCTCCAACCTGCTGTAAAATGCTTGATTTCGAGAGTGAGCGAAACTAATGAAAACATTGTTGGGGTAAAACCTAAAGGGAAAGACCTAGCACCAAATCCAATTTGCCATCTGATCTAACTTCTGGAGGCAGTCAAAATGAGCCTTAGAATTCTTCCCTACCTTATTCCTGTGCTGAGATACAGGCTGCTCCAACCTGCTGTAAAATGCTTGATTTCGAGAGTGAGCGAAACTAATGAAAACATTGTTGGGGTAAAACCTAAAGGGAAAGACCTAGCACCAAATCCAATTTGCCATCTGATCTAACTTCTGGAGGCAGTCAAAATGAGCCTTAGAATTCTTCCCTACCTTATTCCTGTGCTGAGATACAGGCTGCTCCAACCTGCTGTAAAATGCTTGATTTCGAGAGTGAGCGAAACTAATGAAAACATTGTTGGGGTAAAACCTAAAGGGAAAGACCTAGCACCAAATCCAATTTGCCATCTGATCTAACTTCTGGAGGCAGTCAAAATGATCCTTAGAATTCTTCCCTACCTTATTCCTGTGCTGAGATACAGGCTGCTCCAACCTGCTGTAAAATGCTTGATTTCGAGAGTGAGCGAAACTAATGAAAACATTGTTGGGGTAAAACCTAAAGGGAAAGACCTAGCACCAAATCCAATTTGCCATCTGATCTAACTTCTGGAGGCAGTCAAAATGAGCCTTAGAATTCTTCCCTACCTTATTCCTGTGCTGAGATACAGGCTGCTCCAACCTGCTGTAAAATGCTTGATTTCGAGAGTGAGCGAAACTAATGAAAACATTGTTGGGGTAAAACCTAAAGGGAAAGACCTAGCACCAAATCCAATTTGCCATCTGATCTAACTTCTGGAGGCAGTCAAAATGAGCCTTAGAATTCTTCCCTACCTTATTCCTGTGCTGAGATACAGGCTGCTCCAACCTGCTGTAAAATGCTTGATTTCGAGAGTGAGCGAAACTAATGAAAACATTGTTGGGGTAAAACCTAAAGGGAAAGACCTAGCACCAAATCCAATTTGCCATCTGATCTAACTTCTGGAGGCAGTCAAAATGAGCCTTAGAATTCTTCCCTACCTTATTCCTGTGCTGAGATACAGGCTGCTCCAACCTGCTGTAAAATGCTTGATTTCGAGAGTGAGCGAAACTAATGAAAACATTGTTGGGGTAAAACCTAAAGGGAAAGACCTAGCACCAAATCCAATTTGCCATCTGATCTAACTTCTGGAGGCAGTCAAAATGAGCCTTAGAATTCTTCCCTACCTTATTCCTGTGCTGAGATACAGGCTGCTCCAACCTGCTGTAAAATGCTTGATTTCGAGAGTGAGCGAAACTAATGAAAACATTGTTGGGGTAAAACCTAAAGGGAAAGACCTAGCACCAAATCCAATTTGCCATCTGATCTAACTTCTGGAGGCAGTCAAAATGATCCTTAGAATTCTTCCCTACCTTATTCCTGTGCTGAGATACAGGCTGCTCCAACCTGCTGTAAAATGCTTGATTTCGAGAGTGAGCGAAACTAATGAAAACATTGTTGGGGTAAAACCTAAAGGGAAAGACCTAGCACCAAATCCAATTTGCCATCTGATCTAACTTCTGGAGGCAGTCAAAATGAGCCTTAGAATTCTTCCCTACCTTATTCCTGTGCTGAGATACAGGCTGCTCCAACCTGCTGTAAAATGCTTGATTTCGAGAGTGAGCGAAACTAATGAAAACATTGTTGGGGTAAAACCTAAAGGGAAAGACCTAGCACCAAATCCAATTTGCCATCTGATCTAACTTCTGGAGGCAGTCAAAATGATCCTTAGAATTCTTCCCTACCTTATTCCTGTGCTGAGATACAGGCTGCTCCAACCTGCTGTAAAATGCTTGATTTCGAGAGTGAGCGAAACTAATGAAAACATTGTTGGGGTAAAACCTAAAGGGAAAGACCTAGCACCAAATCCAATTTGCCATCTGATCTAACTTCTGGAGGCAGTCAAAATGATCCTTAGAATTCTTCCCTACCTTATTCCTGTGCTGAGATACAGGCTGCTCCAACCTGCTGTAAAATGCTTGATTTCGAGAGTGAGCGAAACTAATGAAAACATTGTTGGGGTAAAACCTAAAGGGAAAGACCTAGCACCAAATCCAATTTGCCATCTGATCTAACTTCTGGAGGCAGTCAAAATGAGCCTTAGAATTCTTCCCTACCTTATTCCTGTGCTGAGATACAGGCTGCTCCAACCTGCTGTAAAATGCTTGATTTCGAGAGTGAGCGAAACTAATGAAAACATTGTTGGGGTAAAACCTAAAGGGAAAGACCTAGCACCAAATCCAATTTGCCATCTGATCTAACTTCTGGAGGCAGTCAAAATGAGCCTTAGAATTCTTCCCTACCTTATTCCTGTGCTGAGATACAGGCTGCTCCAACCTGCTGTAAAATGCTTGATTTCGAGAGTGAGCGAAACTAATGAAAACATTGTTGGGGTAAAACCTAAAGGGAAAGACCTAGCACCAACTCCAATTTGCCATCTGATCTAACTTCTGGAGGCAGTCAAAATGAGCCTTAGAATTCTTCCCTACCTTATTCCTGTGCTGAGATACAGGCTGCTCCAACCTGCTGTAAAATGCTTGATTTCGAGAGTGAGCGAAACTAATGAAAACATTGTTGGGGTAAAACCTAAAGGGAAAGACCTAGCACCAAATCCAATTTGCCATCTGATCTAACTTCTGGAGGCAGTCAAAATGAGCCTTAGAATTCTTCCCTACCTTATTCCTGTGCTGAGATACAGGCTGCTCCAACCTGCTGTAAAATGCTTGATTTCGAGAGTGAGCGAAACTAATGAAAACATTGTTGGGGTAAAACCTAAAGGGAAAGACCTAGCACCAAATCCAATTTGCCATCTGATCTAACTTCTGGAGGCAGTCAAAATGAGCCTTAGAATTCTTCCCTACCTTATTCCTGTGCTGAGATACAGGCTGCTCCAACCTGCTGTAAAATGCTTGATTTCGAGAGTGAGCGAAACTAATGAAAACATTGTTGGGGTAAAACCTAAAGGGAAAGACCTAGCACCAAATCCAATTTGCCATCTGATCTAACTTCTGGAGGCAGTCAAAATGAGCCTTAGAATTCTTCCCTACCTTATTCCTGTGCTGAGATACAGGCTGCTCCAACCTGCTGTAAAATGCTTGATTTCGAGAGTGAGCGAAACTAATGAAAACATTGTTGGGGTAAAACCTAAAGGGAAAGACCTAGCACCAAATCCAATTTGCCATCTGATCTAACTTCTGGAGGCAGTCAAAATGAGCCTTAGAATTCTTCCCTACCTTATTCCTGTGCTGAGATACAGGCTGCTCCAACCTGCTGTAAAATGCTTGATTTCGAGAGTGAGCGAAACTAATGAAAACATTGTTGGGGTAAAACCTAAAGGGAAAGACCTAGCACCAAATCCAATTTGCCATCTGATCTAACTTCTGGAGGCAGTCAAAATGAGCCTTAGAATTCTTCCCTACCTTATTCCTGTGCTGAGATACAGGCTGCTCCAACCTGCTGTAAAATGCTTGATTTCGAGAGTGAGCGAAACTAATGAAAACATTGTTGGGGTAAAACCTAAAGGGAAAGACCTAGCACCAAATCCAATTTGCCATCTGATCTAACTTCTGGAGGCAGTCAAAATGAGCCTTAGAATTCTTCCCTACCTTATTCCTGTGCTGAGATACAGGCTGCTCCAACCTGCTGTAAAATGCTTGATTTCGAGAGTGAGCGAAACTAATGAAAACATTGTTGGGGTAAAACCTAAAGGGAAAGACCTAGCACCAAATCCAATTTGCCATCTGATCTAACTTCTGGAGGCAGTCAAAATGAGCCTTAGAATTCTTCCCTACCTTATTCCTGTGCTGAGATACAGGCTGCTCCAACCTGCTGTAAAATGCTTGATTTCGAGAGTGAGCGAAACTAATGAAAACATTGTTGGGGTAAAACCTAAAGGGAAAGACCTAGCACCAAATCCAATTTGCCATCTGATCTAACTTCTGGAGGCAGTCAAAATGAGCCTTAGAATTCTTCCCTACCTTATTCCTGTGCTGAGATACAGGCTGCTCCAACCTGCTGTAAAATGCTTGATTTCGAGAGTGAGCGAAACTAATGAAAACATTGTTGGGGTAAAACCTAAAGGGAAAGACCTAGCACCAAATCCAATTTGCCATCTGATCTAACTTCTGGAGGCAGTCAAAATGAGCCTTAGAATTCTTCCCTACCTTATTCCTGTGCTGAGATACAGGCTGCTCCAACCTGCTGTAAAATGCTTGATTTCGAGAGTGAGCGAAACTAATGAAAACATTGTTGGGGTAAAACCTAAAGGGAAAGACCTAGCACCAAATCCAATTTGCCATCTGATCTAACTTCTGGAGGCAGTCAAAATGAGCCTTAGAATTCTTCCCTACCTTATTCCTGTGCTGAGATACAGGCTGCTCCAACCTGCTGTAAAATGCTTGATTTCGAGAGTGAGCGAAACTAATGAAAACATTGTTGGGGTAAAACCTAAAGGGAAAGACCTAGCACCAAATCCAATTTGCCATCTGATCTAACTTCTGGAGGCAGTCAAAATGAGCCTTAGAATTCTTCCCTACCTTATTCCTGTGCTGAGATACAGGCTGCTCCAACCTGCTGTAAAATGCTTGATTTCGAGAGTGAGCGAAACTAATGAAAACATTGTTGGGGTAAAACCTAAAGGGAAAGACCTAGCACCAAATCCAATTTGCCATCTGATCTAACTTCTGGAGGCAGTCAAAATGAGCCTTAGAATTCTTCCCTACCTTATTCCTGTGCTGAGATACAGGCTGCTCCAACCTGCTGTAAAATGCTTGATTTCGAGAGTGAGCGAAACTAATGAAAACATTGTTGGGGTAAAACCTAAAGGGAAAGACCTAGCACCAAATCCAATTTGCCATCTGATCTAACTTCTGGAGGCAGTCAAAATGAGCCTTAGAATTCTTCCCTACCTTATTCCTGTGCTGAGATACAGGCTGCTCCAACCTGCTGTAAAATGCTTGATTTCGAGAGTGAGCGAAACTAATGAAAACATTGTTGGGGTAAAACCTAAAGGGAAAGACCTAGCACCAAATCCAATTTGCCATCTGATCTAACTTCTGGAGGCAGTCAAAATGAGCCTTAGAATTCTTCCCTACCTTATTCCTGTGCTGAGATACAGGCTGCTCCAACCTGCTGTAAAATGCTTGATTTCGAGAGTGAGCGAAACTAATGAAAACATTGTTGGGGTAAAACCTAAAGGGAAAGACCTAGCACCAAATCCAATTTGCCATCTGATCTAACTTCTGGAGGCAGTCAAAATGAGCCTTAGAATTCTTCCCTACCTTATTCCTGTGCTGAGATACAGGCTGCTCCAACCTGCTGTAAAATGCTTGATTTCGAGAGTGAGCGAAACTAATGAAAACATTGTTGGGGTAAAACCTAAAGGGAAAGACCTAGCACCAAATCCAATTTGCCATCTGATCTAACTTCTGGAGGCAGTCAAAATGAACATTTGAATTCTTCCCTACCTTATTCCTGTGCTGAGATACAGGCTGCTCCAACCTGCTGTAAAATGCTTGATTTCGAGAGTGAGCGAAACTAATGAAAACATTGTTGGGGTAAAACCTAAAGGGAAAGACCTAGCACCAAATCCAATTTGCCATCTGATCTAACTTCTGGAGGCAGTCAAAATGAGCCTTAGAATTCTTCCCTACCTTATTCCTGTGCTGAGATACAGGCTGCTCCAACCTGCTGTAAAATGCTTGATTTCGAGAGTGAGCGAAACTAATGAAAACATTGTTGGGGTAAAACCTAAAGGGAAAGACCTAGCACCAAATCCAATTTGCCATCTGATCTAACTTCTGGAGGCAGTCAAAATGAGCCTTAGAATTCTTCCCTACCTTATTCCTGTGCTGAGATACAGGCTGCTCCAACCTGCTGTAAAATGCTTGATTTCGAGAGTGAGCGAAACTAATGAAAACATTGTTGGGGTAAAACCTAAAGGGAAAGACCTAGCACCAAATCCAATTTGCCATCTGATCTAACTTCTGGAGGCAGTCAAAATGATCCTTAGAATTCTTCCCTACCTTATTCCTGTGCTGAGATACAGGCTGCTCCAACCTGCTGTAAAATGCTTGATTTCGAGAGTGAGCGAAACTAATGAAAACATTGTTGGGGTAAAACCTAAAGGGAAAGACCTAGCACCAAATCCAATTTGCCATCTGATCTAACTTCTGGAGGCAGTCAAAATGAGCCTTAGAATTCTTCCCTACCTTATTCCTGTGCTGAGATACAGGCTGCTCCAACCTGCTGTAAAATGCTTGATTTCGAGAGTGAGCGAAACTAATGAAAACATTGTTGGGGTAAAACCTAAAGGGAAAGACCTAGCACCAAATCCAATTTGCCATCTGATCTAACTTCTGGAGGCAGTCAAAATGAGCCTTAGAATTCTTCCCTACCTTATTCCTGTGCTGAGATACAGGCTGCTCCAACCTGCTGTAAAATGCTTGATTTCGAGAGTGAGCGAAACTAATGAAAACATTGTTGGGGTAAAACCTAAAGGGAAAGACCTAGCACCAAATCCAATTTGCCATCTGATCTAACTTCTGGAGGCAGTCAAAATGAGCCTTAGAATTCTTCCCTACCTTATTCCTGTGCTGAGATACAGGCTGCTCCAACCTGCTGTAAAATGCTTGATTTCGAGAGTGAGCGAAACTAATGAAAACATTGTTGGGGTAAAACCTAAAGGGAAAGACCTAGCACCAAATCCAATTTGCCATCTGATCTAACTTCTGGAGGCAGTCAAAATGAGCCTTAGAATTCTTCCCTACCTTATTCCTGTGCTGAGATACAGGCTGCTCCAACCTGCTGTAAAATGCTTGATTTCGAGAGTGAGCGAAACTAATGAAAACATTGTTGGGGTAAAACCTAAAGGGAAAGACCTAGCACCAAATCCAATTTGCCATCTGATCTAACTTCTGGAGGCAGTCAAAATGATCCTTAGAATTCTTCCCTACCTTATTCCTGTGCTGAGATACAGGCTGCTCCAACCTGCTGTAAAATGCTTGATTTCGAGAGTGAGCGAAACTAATGAAAACATTGTTGGGGTAAAACCTAAAGGGAAAGACCTAGCACCAAATCCAATTTGCCATCTGATCTAACTTCTGGAGGCAGTCAAAATGATCCTTAGAATTCTTCCCTACCTTATTCCTGTGCTGAGATACAGGCTGCTCCAACCTGCTGTAAAATGCTTGATTTCGAGAGTGAGCGAAACTAATGAAAACATTGTTGGGGTAAAACCTAAAGGGAAAGACCTAGCACCAAATCCAATTTGCCATCTGATCTAACTTCTGGAGGCAGTCAAAATGAGCCTTAGAATTCTTCCCTACCTTATTCCTGTGCTGAGATACAGGCTGCTCCAACCTGCTGTAAAATGCTTGATTTCGAGAGTGAGCGAAACTAATGAAAACATTGTTGGGGTAAAACCTAAAGGGAAAGACCTAGCACCAAATCCAATTTGCCATCTGATCTAACTTCTGGAGGCAGTCAAAATGAGCCTTAGAATTCTTCCCTACCTTATTCCTGTGCTGAGATACAGGCTGCTCCAACCTGCTGTAAAATGCTTGATTTCGAGAGTGAGCGAAACTAATGAAAACATTGTTGGGGTAAAACCTAAAGGGAAAGACCTAGCACCAAATCCAATTTGCCATCTGATCTAACTTCTGGAGGCAGTCAAAATGAGCCTTAGAATTCTTCCCTACCTTATTCCTGTGCTGAGATACAGGCTGCTCCAACCTGCTGTAAAATGCTTGATTTCGAGAGTGAGCGAAACTAATGAAAACATTGTTGGGGTAAAACCTAAAGGGAAAGACCTAGCACCAAATCCAATTTGCCATCTGATCTAACTTCTGGAGGCAGTCAAAATGAGCCTTAGAATTCTTCCCTACCTTATTCCTGTGCTGAGATACAGGCTGCTCCAACCTGCTGTAAAATGCTTGATTTCGAGAGTGAGCGAAACTAATGAAAACATTGTTGGGGTAAAACCTAAAGGGAAAGACCTAGCACCAAATCCAATTTGCCATCTGATCTAACTTCTGGAGGCAGTCAAAATGAGCCTTAGAATTCTTCCCTACCTTATTCCTGTGCTGAGATACAGGCTGCTCCAACCTGCTGTAAAATGCTTGATTTCGAGAGTGAGCGAAACTAATGAAAACATTGTTGGGGTAAAACCTAAAGGGAAAGACCTAGCACCAAATCCAATTTGCCATCTGATCTAACTTCTGGAGGCAGTCAAAATGAGCCTTAGAATTCTTCCCTACCTTATTCCTGTGCTGAGATACAGGCTGCTCCAACCTGCTGTAAAATGCTTGATTTCGAGAGTGAGCGAAACTAATGAAAACATTGTTGGGGTAAAACCTAAAGGGAAAGACCTAGCACCAAATCCAATTTGCCATCTGATCTAACTTCTGGAGGCAGTCAAAATGAGCCTTAGAATTCTTCCCTACCTTATTCCTGTGCTGAGATACAGGCTGCTCCAACCTGCTGTAAAATGCTTGATTTCGAGAGTGAGCGAAACTAATGAAAACATTGTTGGGGTAAAACCTAAAGGGAAAGACCTAGCACCAAATCCAATTTGCCATCTGAGCTAACTTCTGGAGGCAGTCAAAATGAGCCTTAGAATTCTTCCCTACCTTATTCCTGTGCTGAGATACAGGCTGCTCCAACCTGCTGTAAAATGCTTGATTTCGAGAGTGAGCGAAACTAATGAAAACATTGTTGGGGTAAAACCTAAAGGGAAAGACCTAGCACCAAATCCAATTTGCCATCTGATCTAACTTCTGGAGGCAGTCAAAATGAGCCTTAGAATTCTTCCCTACCTTATTCCTGTGCTGAGATACAGGCTGCTCCAACCTGCTGTAAAATGCTTGATTTCGAGAGTGAGCGAAACTAATGAAAACATTGTTGGGGTAAAACCTAAAGGGAAAGACCTAGCACCAAATCCAATTTGCCATCTGATCTAACTTCTGGAGGCAGTCAAAATGAGCCTTAGAATTCTTCCCTACCTTATTCCTGTGCTGAGATACAGGCTGCTCCAACCTGCTGTAAAATGCTTGATTTCGAGAGTGAGCGAAACTAATGAAAACATTGTTGGGGTAAAACCTAAAGGGAAAGACCTAGCACCAAATCCAATTTGCCATCTGATCTAACTTCTGGAGGCAGTCAAAATGAGCCTTAGAATTCTTCCCTACCTTATTCCTGTGCTGAGATACAGGCTGCTCCAACCTGCTGTAAAATGCTTGATTTCGAGAGTGAGCGAAACTAATGAAAACATTGTTGGGGTAAAACCTAAAGGGAAAGACCTAGCACCAAATCCAATTTGCCATCTGATCTAACTTCTGGAGGCAGTCAAAATGAGCCTTAGAATTCTTCCCTACCTTATTCCTGTGCTGAGATACAGGCTGCTCCAACCTGCTGTAAAATGCTTGATTTCGAGAGTGAGCGAAACTAATGAAAACATTGTTGGGGTAAAACCTAAAGGGAAAGACCTAGCACCAAATCCAATTTGCCATCTGAGCTAACTTCTGGAGGCAGTCAAAATGATCCTTAGAATTCTTCCCTACCTTATTCCTGTGCTGAGATACAGGCTGCTCCAACCTGCTGTAAAATGCTTGATTTCGAGAGTGAGCGAAACTAATGAAAACATTGTTGGGGTAAAACCTAAAGGGAAAGACCTAGCACCAAATCCAATTTGCCATCTGATCTAACTTCTGGAGGCAGTCAAAATGAGTATTTGAATTCTTCCCTACCTTATTCCTGTGCTGAGATACAGGCTGCTCCAACCTGCTGTAAAATGCTTGATTTCGAGAGTGAGCGAAACTAATGAAAACATTGTTGGGGTAAAACCTAAAGGGAAAGACCTAGCACCAAATCCAATTTGCCATCTGATCTAACTTCTGGAGGCAGTCAAAATGAGCCTTAGAATTCTTCCCTACCTTATTCCTGTGCTGAGATACAGGCTGCTCCAACCTGCTGTAAAATGCTTGATTTCGAGAGTGAGCGAAACTAATGAAAACATTGTTGGGGTAAAACCTAAAGGGAAAGACCTAGCACCAAATCCAATTTGCCATCTGATCTAACTTCTGGAGGCAGTCAAAATGAGCCTTAGAATTCTTCCCTACCTTATTCCTGTGCTGAGATACAGGCTGCTCCAACCTGCTGTAAAATGCTTGATTTCGAGAGTGAGCGAAACTAATGAAAACATTGTTGGGGTAAAACCTAAAGGGAAAGACCTAGCACCAAATCCAATTTGCCATCTGATCTAACTTCTGGAGGCAGTCAAAATGAGCCTTAGAATTCTTCCCTACCTTATTCCTGTGCTGAGATACAGGCTGCTCCAACCTGCTGTAAAATGCTTGATTTCGAGAGTGAGCGAAACTAATGAAAACATTGTTGGGGTAAAACCTAAAGGGAAAGACCTAGCACCAAATCCAATTTGCCATCTGATCTAACTTCTGGAGGCAGTCAAAATGAGCCTTAGAATTCTTCCCTACCTTATTCCTGTGCTGAGATACAGGCTGCTCCAACCTGCTGTAAAATGCTTGATTTCGAGAGTGAGCGAAACTAATGAAAACATTGTTGGGGTAAAACCTAAAGGGAAAGACCTAGCACCAAATCCAATTTGCCATCTGATCTAACTTCTGGAGGCAGTCAAAATGAGCCTTAGAATTCTTCCCTACCTTATTCCTGTGCTGAGATACAGGCTGCTCCAACCTGCTGTAAAATGCTTGATTTCGAGAGTGAGCGAAACTAATGAAAACATTGTTGGGGTAAAACCTAAAGGGAAAGACCTAGCACCAAATCCAATTTGCCATCTGATCTAACTTCTGGAGGCAGTCAAAATGAGCCTTAGAATTCTTCCCTACCTTATTCCTGTGCTGAGATACAGGCTGCTCCAACCTGCTGTAAAATGCTTGATTTCGAGAGTGAGCGAAACTAATGAAAACATTGTTGGGGTAAAACCTAAAGGGAAAGACCTAGCACCAAATCCAATTTGCCATCTGATCTAACTTCTGGAGGCAGTCAAAATGAGCCTTAGAATTCTTCCCTACCTTATTCCTGTGCTGAGATACAGGCTGCTCCAACCTGCTGTAAAATGCTTGATTTCGAGAGTGAGCGAAACTAATGAAAACATTGTTGGGGTAAAACCTAAAGGGAAAGACCTAGCACCAAATCCAATTTGCCATCTGATCTAACTTCTGGAGGCAGTCAAAATGAGCCTTAGAATTCTTCCCTACCTTATTCCTGTGCTGAGATACAGGCTGCTCCAACCTGCTGTAAAATGCTTGATTTCGAGAGTGAGCGAAACTAATGAAAACATTGTTGGGGTAAAACCTAAAGGGAAAGACCTAGCACCAAATCCAATTTGCCATCTGATCTAACTTCTGGAGGCAGTCAAAATGAGTATTTGAATTCTTCCCTACCTTATTCCTGTGCTGAGATACAGGCTGCTCCAACCTGCTGTAAAATGCTTGATTTCGAGAGTGAGCGAAACTAATGAAAACATTGTTGGGGTAAAACCTAAAGGGAAAGACCTAGCACCAAATCCAATTTGCCATCTGATCTAACTTCTGGAGGCAGTCAAAATGAGCCTTAGAATTCTTCCCTACCTTATTCCTGTGCTGAGATACAGGCTGCTCCAACCTGCTGTAAAATGCTTGATTTCGAGAGTGAGCGAAACTAATGAAAACATTGTTGGGGTAAAACCTAAAGGGAAAGACCTAGCACCAAATCCAATTTGCCATCTGATCTAACTTCTGGAGGCAGTCAAAATGAGCCTTAGAATTCTTCCCTACCTTATTCCTGTGCTGAGATACAGGCTGCTCCAACCTGCTGTAAAATGCTTGATTTCGAGAGTGAGCGAAACTAATGAAAACATTGTTGGGGTAAAACCTAAAGGGAAAGACCTAGCACCAAATCCAATTTGCCATCTGATCTAACTTCTGGAGGCAGTCAAAATGAGCCTTAGAATTCTTCCCTACCTTATTCCTGTGCTGAGATACAGGCTGCTCCAACCTGCTGTAAAATGCTTGATTTCGAGAGTGAGCGAAACTAATGAAAACATTGTTGGGGTAAAACCTAAAGGGAAAGACCTAGCACCAAATCCAATTTGCCATCTGATCTAACTTCTGGAGGCAGTCAAAATGAGCCTTAGAATTCTTCCCTACCTTATTCCTGTGCTGAGATACAGGCTGCTCCAACCTGCTGTAAAATGCTTGATTTCGAGAGTGAGCGAAACTAATGAAAACATTGTTGGGGTAAAAACCTAAAGGGAAAGACCTAGCACCAAATCCAATTTGCCATCTGATCTAACTTCTGGAGGCAGTCAAAATGAGCCTTAGAATTCTTCCCTACCTTATTCCTGTGCTGAGATACAGGCTGCTCCAACCTGCTGTAAAATGCTTGATTTCGAGAGTGAGCGAAACTAATGAAAACATTGTTGGGGTAAAACCTAAAGGGAAAGACCTAGCACCAAATCCAATTTGCCATCTGATCTAACTTCTGGAGGCAGTCAAAATGAGCCTTAGAATTCTTCCCTACCTTATTCCTGTGCTGAGATACAGGCTGCTCCAACCTGCTGTAAAATGCTTGATTTCGAGAGTGAGCGAAACTAATGAAAACATTGTTGGGGTAAAACCTAAAGGGAAAGACCTAGCACCAAATCCAATTTGCCATCTGATCTAACTTCTGGAGGCAGTCAAAATGAGCCTTAGAATTCTTCCCTACCTTATTCCTGTGCTGAGATACAGGCTGCTCCAACCTGCTGTAAAATGCTTGATTTCGAGAGTGAGCGAAACTAATGAAAACATTGTTGGGGTAAAACCTAAAGGGAAAGACCTAGCACCAAATCCAATTTGCCATCTGAGCTAACTTCTGGAGGCAGTCAAAATGAGCCTTAGAATTCTTCCCTACCTTATTCCTGTGCTGAGATACAGGCTGCTCCAACCTGCTGTAAAATGCTTGATTTCGAGAGTGAGCGAAACTAATGAAAACATTGTTGGGGTAAAACCTAAAGGGAAAGACCTAGCACCAAATCCAATTTGCCATCTGATCTAACTTCTGGAGGCAGTCAAAATGAGCCTTAGAATTCTTCCCTACCTTATTCCTGTGCTGAGATACAGGCTGCTCCAACCTGCTGTAAAATGCTTGATTTCGAGAGTGAGCGAAACTAATGAAAACATTGTTGGGGTAAAACCTAAAGGGAAAGACCTAGCACCAAATCCAATTTTGCCATCTGATCTAACTTCTGGAGGCAGTCAAAATGAGCCTTAGAATTCTTCCCTACCTTATTCCTGTGCTGAGATACAGGCTGCTCCAACCTGCTGTAAAATGCTTGATTTCGAGAGTGAGCGAAACTAATGAAAACATTGTTGGGGTAAAACCTAAAGGGAAAGACCTAGCACCAAATCCAATTTGCCATCTGATCTAACTTCTGGAGGCAGTCAAAATGAGCCTTAGAATTCTTCCCTACCTTATTCCTGTGCTGAGATACAGGCTGCTCCAACCTGCTGTAAAATGCTTGATTTCGAGAGTGAGCGAAACTAATGAAAACATTGTTGGGGTAAAACCTAAAGGGAAAGACCTAGCACCAAATCCAATTTGCCATCTGATCTAACTTCTGGAGGCAGTCAAAATGAGCCTTAGAATTCTTCCCTACCTTATTCCTGTGCTGAGATACAGGCTGCTCCAACCTGCTGTAAAATGCTTGATTTCGAGAGTGAGCGAAACTAATGAAAACATTGTTGGGGTAAAACCTAAAGGGAAAGACCTAGCACCAAATCCAATTTGCCATCTGAGCTAACTTCTGGAGGCAGTCAAAATGATCCTTAGAATTCTTCCCTACCTTATTCCTGTGCTGAGATACAGGCTGCTCCAACCTGCTGTAAAATGCTTGATTTCGAGAGTGAGCGAAACTAATGAAAACATTGTTGGGGTAAAACCTAAAGGGAAAGACCTAGCACCAAATCCAATTTGCCATCTGATCTAACTTCTGGAGGCAGTCAAAATGAGTATTTGAATTCTTCCCTACCTTATTCCTGTGCTGAGATACAGGCTGCTCCAACCTGCTGTAAAATGCTTGATTTCGAGAGTGAGCGAAACTAATGAAAACATTGTTGGGGTAAAACCTAAAGGGAAAGACCTAGCACCAAATCCAATTTGCCATCTGATCTAACTTCTGGAGGCAGTCAAAATGATCCTTAGAATTCTTCCCTACCTTATTCCTGTGCTGAGATACAGGCTGCTCCAACCTGCTGTAAAATGCTTGATTTCGAGAGTGAGCGAAACTAATGAAAACATTGTTGGGGTAAAACCTAAAGGGAAAGACCTAGCACCAAATCCAATTTGCCATCTGATCTAACTTCTGGAGGCAGTCAAAATGAGCCTTAGAATTCTTCCCTACCTTATTCCTGTGCTGAGATACAGGCTGCTCCAACCTGCTGTAAAATGCTTGATTTCGAGAGTGAGCGAAACTAATGAAAACATTGTTGGGGTAAAACCTAAAGGGAAAGACCTAGCACCAAATTCCAATTTGCCATCTGATCTAACTTCTGGAGGCAGTCAAAATGATCCTTAGAATTCTTCCCTACCTTATTCCTGTGCTGAGATACAGGCTGCTCCAACCTGCTGTAAAATGCTTGATTTCGAGAGTGAGCGAAACTAATGAAAACATTGTTGGGGTAAAACCTAAAGGGAAAGACCTAGCACCAAATCCAATTTGCCATCTGATCTAACTTCTGGAGGCAGTCAAAATGAGCCTTAGAATTCTTCCCTACCTTATTCCTGTGCTGAGATACAGGCTGCTCCAACCTGCTGTAAAATGCTTGATTTCGAGAGTGAGCGAAACTAATGAAAACATTGTTGGGGTAAAACCTAAAGGGAAAGACCTAGCACCAAATCCAATTTGCCATCTGATCTAACTTCTGGAGGCAGTCAAAATGATCCTTAGAATTCTTCCCTACCTTATTCCTGTGCTGAGATACAGGCTGCTCCAACCTGCTGTAAAATGCTTGATTTCGGTGAGCGAAACTAATGAAAACATTGTTGGGGTAAAACCTAAAGGGAAAGACCTAGCACCAAATCCAATTTGCCATCTGATCTAACTTCTGGAGGCAGTCAAAATGATCCTTAGAATTCTTCCCTACCTTATTCCTGTGCTGAGATACAGGCTGCTCCAACCTGCTGTAAAATGCTTGATTTCGAGAGTGAGCGAAACTAATGAAAACATTGTTGGGGTAAAACCTAAAGGGAAAGACCTAGCACCAAATCCAATTTGCCATCTGATCTAACTGCTGGAGGCAGTCAAAATGATCCTTAGAATTCTTCCCTACCTTATTCCTGTGCTGAGATACAGGCTGCTCCAACCTGCTGTAAAATGCTTGATTTCGAGAGTGAGCGAAACTAATGAAAACATTGTTGGGGTAAAACCTAAAGGGAAAGACCTAGCACCAAATCCAATTTGCCATCTGATCTAACTTCTGGAGGCAGTCAAAATGATCCTTAGAATTCTTCCCTACCTTATTCCTGTGCTGAGATACAGGCTGCTCCAACCTGCTGTAAAATGCTTGATTTCGAGAGTGAGCGAAACTAATGAAAACATTGTTGGGGTAAAACCTAAAGGGAAAGACCTAGCACCAAATCCAATTTGCCATCTGATCTAACTTCTGGAGGCAGTCAAAATGAGCCTTAGAATTCTTCCTACCTTATTCCTGTGCTGAGATACAGGCTGCTCCAACCTGCTGTAAAATGCTTCATTTCGAGAGTGAGCGAAACTAATGAAAACATTGTTGGGGTAAACCCTAAAGGGAAAGACCTAGCACCAAATCCAATTTGCCATCTGATCTAACTTCTGGAGGCAGTCAAAATGATCCTTAGAATTCTTCCCTACCTTATTCCTGTGCTGAGATACAGGCTGCTCCAACCTGCTGTAAAATGCTTGATTTCGAGAGTGAGCGAAACTAATGAAAACATTGTTGGGGTAAAACCTAAAGGGAAAGACCTAGCACCAAATCCAATTTGCCATCTGATCTAACTTCTGGAGGCAGTCAAAATGAGCCTTAGAATTCTTCCCTACCTTATTCTGTGCTGAGATACAGGCTGCTCCAACCTGCTGTAAAATGCTTGATTTCGAGAGTGAGCGAAACTAATGAAAACATTGTTGGGGTAAAACCTAAAGGGAAAGACCTAGCACCAAATCCAATTTGCCATCTGATCTAACTTCTGGAGGCAGTCAAAATGAGCCTTAGAATTCTTCCCTACCTTATTCCTGTGCTGAGATACAGGCTGCTCCAACCTGCTGTAAAATGCTTGATTTCGAGAGTGAGCGAAACTAATGAAAACATTGTTGGGGTAAAACCTAAAGGGAAAGACCTAGCACCAAATCCAATTTGCCATCTGATCTAACTTCTGGAGGCAGTCAAAATGATCCTTAGAATTCTTCCCTACCTTATTCCTGTGCTGAGATACAGGCTGCTCCAACCTGCTGTAAAATGCTTGATTTCGAGAGTGAGCGAAACTAATGAAAACATTGTTGGGGTAAAACCTAAAGGGAAAGACCTAGCACCAAATCCAATTTGCCATCTGATCTAACTTCTGGAGGCAGTCAAAATGATCCTTAGAATTCTTCCCTACCTTATTCCTGTGCTGAGATACAGGCTGCTCCAACCTGCTGTAAAATGCTTGATTTCGAGAGTGAGCGAAACTAATGAAAACATTGTTGGGGTAAAACCTAAAGGGAAAGACCTAGCACCAAATCCAATTTGCCATCTGATCTAACTGCTGGAGGCAGTCAAAATGATCCTTAGAATTCTTCCCTACCTTATTCCTGTGCTGAGATACAGGCTGCTCCAACCTGCTGTAAAATGCTTGATTTCGAGAGTGAGCGAAACTAATGAAAACATTGTTGGGGTAAAACCTAAAGGGAAAGACCTAGCACCAAATCCAATTTGCCATCTGATCTAACTTCTGGAGGCAGTCAAAATGATCCTTAGAATTCTTCCCTACCTTATTCCTGTGCTGAGATACAGGCTGCTCCAACCTGCTGTAAAATGCTTGATTTCGAGAGTGAGCGAAACTAATGAAAACATTGTTGGGGTAAAACCTAAAGGGAAAGACCTAGCACCAAATCCAATTTGCCATCTGATCTAACTTCTGGAGGCAGTCAAAATGAGCCTTAGAATTCTTCCCTACCTTATTCCTGTGCTGAGATACAGGCTGCTCCAACCTGCTGTAAAATGCTTCATTTCGAGAGTGAGCGAAACTAATGAAAACATTGTTGGGGTAAACCCTAAAGGGAAAGACCTAGCACCAAATCCAATTTGCCATCTGATCTAACTTCTGGAGGCAGTCAAAATGATCCTTAGAATTCTTCCCTACCTTATTCCTGTGCTGAGATACAGGCTGCTCCAACCTGCTGTAAAATGCTTGATTTCGAGAGTGAGCGAAACTAATGAAAACATTGTTGGGGTAAAACCTAAAGGGAAAGACCTAGCACCAAATCCAATTTGCCATCTGATCTAACTTCTGGAGGCAGTCAAAATGAGCCTTAGAATTCTTCCCTACCTTATTCCTGTGCTGAGATACAGGCTGCTCCAACCTGCTGTAAAATGCTTGATTTCGAGAGTGAGCGAAACTAATGAAAACATTGTTGGGGTAAAACCTAAAGGGAAAGACCTAGCACCAAATCCAATTTGCCATCTGATCTAACTTCTGGAGGCAGTCAAAATGAGCCTTAGAATTCTTCCCTACCTTATTCCTGTGCTGAGATACAGGCTGCTCCAACCTGCTGTAAAATGCTTGATTTCGAGAGTGAGCGAAACTAATGAAAACATTGTTGGGGTAAAACCTAAAGGGAAAGACCTAGCACCAAATCCAATTTGCCATCTGATCTAACTTCTGGAGGCAGTCAAAACGATCCTTAGAATTCTTCCCTACCTTATTCCTGTGCTGAGATACAGGCTGCTCCAACCTGCTGTAAAATGCTTGATTTCGAGAGTGAGCGAAACTAATGAAAACATTGTTGGGGTAAAACCTAAAGGGAAAGACCTAGCACCAAATCCAATTTGCCATCTGATCTAACTTCTGGAGGCAGTCAAAATGAGCCTTAGAATTCTTCCCTACCTTATTCCTGTGCTGAGATACAGGCTGCTCCAACCTGCTGTAAAATGCTTGATTTCGAGAGTGAGCGAAACTAATGAAAACATTGTTGGGGTAAAACCTAAAGGGAAAGACCTAGCACCAAATCCAATTTGCCATCTGATCTAACTTCTGGAGGCAGTCAAAATGAGCCTTAGAATTCTTCCCTACCTTATTCCTGTGCTGAGATACAGGCTGCTCCAACCTGCTGTAAAATGCTTGATTTCGAGAGTGAGCGAAACTAATGAAAACATTGTTGGGGTAAAACCTAAAGGGAAAGACCTAGCACAAAATCCAATTTGCCATCTGATCTAACTTCTGGAGGCAGTCAAAATGAGCCTTAGAATTCTTCCCTACCTTATTCCTGTGCTGAGATACAGGCTGCTCCAACCTGCTGTAAAATGCTTGATTTCGAGAGTGAGCGAAACTAATGAAAACATTGTTGGGGTAAAACCTAAAGGGAAAGACCTAGCACCAAATCCAATTTGCCATCTGATCTAACTTCTGGAGGCAGTCAAAATGAGCCTTAGAATTCTTCCCTACCTTATTCCTGTGCTGAGATACAGGCTGCTCCAACCTGCTGTAAAATGCTTGATTTCGAGAGTGAGCGAAACTAATGAAAACATTGTTGGGGTAAAACCTAAAGGGAAAGACCTAGCACCAAATCCAATTTGCCATCTGATCTAACTTCTGGAGGCAGTCAAAATGATCCTTAGAATTCTTCCCTACCTTATTCCTGTGCTGAGATACAGGCTGCTCCAACCTGCTGTAAAATGCTTGATTTCGAGAGTGAGCGAAACTAATGAAAACATTGTTGGGGTAAAACCTAAAGGGAAAGACCTAGCACAAAATCCAATTTGCCATCTGATCTAACTGCTGGAGGCAGTCAAAATGATCCTTAGAATTCTTCCCTACCTTATTCCTGTGCTGAGATACAGGCTGCTCCAACCTGCTGTAAAATGCTTGATTTCGAGAGTGAGCGAAACTAATGAAAACATTGTTGGGGTAAAACCTAAAGGGAAAGACCTAGCACCAAATCCAATTTGCCATCTGATCTAACTTCTGGAGGCAGTCAAAATGAGCCTTAGAATTCTTCCCTACCTTATTCCTGTGCTGAGATACAGGCTGCTCCAACCTGCTGTAAAATGCTTGATTTCGAGAGTGAGCGAAACTAATGAAAACATTGTTGGGGTAAAACCTAAAGGGAAAGACCTAGCACCAAATCCAATTTGCCATCTGATCTAACTTCTGGAGGCAGTCAAAATGAGCCTTAGAATTCTTCCCTACCTTATTCCTGTGCTGAGATACAGGCTGCTCCAACCTGCTGTAAAATGCTTGATTTCGAGAGTGAGCGAAACTAATGAAAACATTGTTGGGGTAAAACCTAAAGGGAAAGACCTAGCACCAAATCCAATTTGCCATCTGATCTAACTTCTGGAGGCAGTCAAAATGAGCCTTAGAATTCTTCCCTACCTTATTCCTGTGCTGAGATACAGGCTGCTCCAACCTGCTGTAAAATGCTTGATTTCGAGAGTGAGCGAAACTAATGAAAACATTGTTGGGGTAAAACCTAAAGGGAAAGACCTAGCACCAAATCCAATTTGCCATCTGATCTAACTTCTGGAGGCAGTCAAAATGAGCCTTAGAATTCTTCCCTACCTTATTCCTGTGCTGAGATACAGGCTGCTCCAACCTGCTGTAAAATGCTTGATTTCGAGAGTGAGCGAAACTAATGAAAACATTGTTGGGGTAAAACCTAAAGGGAAAGACCTAGCACCAAATCCAATTTGCCATCTGATCTAACTTCTGGAGGCAGTCAAAATGAGCCTTAGAATTCTTCCCTACCTTATTCCTGTGCTGAGATACAGGCTGCTCCAACCTGCTGTAAAATGCTTGATTTCGAGAGTGAGCGAAACTAATGAAAACATTGTTGGGGTAAAACCTAAAGGGAAAGACCTAGCACCAAATCCAATTTGCCATCTGATCTAACTTCTGGAGGCAGTCAAAATGAGCCTTAGAATTCTTCCCTACCTTATTCCTGTGCTGAGATACAGGCTGCTCCAACCTGCTGTAAAATGCTTGATTTCGAGAGTGAGCAAAACTAATGAAAACATTGCTGGGGTAAAACCTAAAGGGAAAGACCTAGCACCAAATCCAATTTGCCATCTGATCTAACTTCTGGAGGCAGTCAAAATGAGCCTTAGAATTCTTCCCTACCTTATTCCTGTGCTGAGATACAGGCTGCTCCAACCTGCTGTAAAATGCTTGATTTCGAGAGTGAGCGAAACTAATGAAAACATTGTTGGGGTAAAACCTAAAGGGAAAGACCTAGCACCAAATCCAATTTGCCATCTGATCTAACTTCTGGAGGCAGTCAAAATGAGCCTTAGAATTCTTCCCTACCTTATTCCTGTGCTGAGATACAGGCTGCTCCAACCTGCTGTAAAATGCTTGATTTCGAGAGTGAGCGAAACTAATGAAAACATTGTTGGGGTAAAACCTAAAGGGAAAGACCTAGCACCAAATCCAATTTGCCATCTGATCTAACTTCTGGAGGCAGTCAAAATGAGCCTTAGAATTCTTCCCTACCTTATTCCTGTGCTGAGATACAGGCTGCTCCAACCTGCTGTAAAATGCTTGATTTCGAGAGTGAGCGAAACTAATGAAAACATTGTTGGGGTAAAACCTAAAGGGAAAGACCTAGCACCAAATCCAATTTGCCATCTGATCTAACTTCTGGAGGCAGTCAAAATGAGCCTTAGAATTCTTCCCTACCTTATTCCTGTGCTGAGATACAGGCTGCTCCAACCTGCTGTAAAATGCTTGATTTCGAGAGTGAGCGAAACTAATGAAAACATTGTTGGGGTAAAAACCTAAAGGGAAAGACCTAGCACCAAATCCAATTTGCCATCTGATCTAACTTCTGGAGGCAGTCAAAATGATCCTTAGAATTCTTCCCTACCTTATTCCTGTGCTGAGATACAGGCTGCTCCAACCTGCTGTAAAATGCTTGATTTCGAGAGTGAGCGAAACTAATGAAAACATTGTTGGGGTAAAACCTAAAGGGAAAGACCTAGCACCAAATCCAATTTGCCATCTGATCTAACTTCTGGAGGCAGTCAAAATGATCCTTAGAATTCTTCCCTACCTTATTCCTGTGCTGAGATACAGGCTGCTCCAACCTGCTGTAAAATGCTTGATTTCGAGAGTGAGCGAAACTAATGAAAACATTGTTGGGGTAAAACCTAAAGGGAAAGACCTAGCACCAAATCCAATTTGCCATCTGATCTAACTTCTGGAGGCAGTCAAAATGAGCCTTAGAATTCTTCCCTACCTTATTCCTGTGCTGAGATACAGGCTGCTCCAACCTGCTGTAAAATGCTTGATTTCGAGAGTGAGCGAAACTAATGAAAACATTGTTGGGGTAAAACCTAAAGGGAAAGACCTAGCACCAAATCCAATTTGCCATCTGATCTAACTTCTGGAGGCAGTCAAAATGAGCCTTAGAATTCTTCCCTACCTTATTCCTGTGCTGAGATACAGGCTGCTCCAACCTGCTGTAAAATGCTTGATTTCGAGAGTGAGCGAAACTAATGAAAACATTGTTGGGGTAAAACCTAAAGGGAAAGACCTAGCACCAAATCCAATTTGCCATCTGATCTAACTTCTGGAGGCAGTCAAAATGAGCCTTAGAATTCTTCCCTACCTTATTCCTGTGCTGAGATACAGGCTGCTCCAACCTGCTGTAAAATGCTTGATTTCGAGAGTGAGCGAAACTAATGAAAACATTGTTGGGGTAAAACCTAAAGGGAAAGACCTAGCACCAAATCCAATTTGCCATCTGATCTAACTTCTGGAGGCAGTCAAAATGATCCTTAGAATTCTTCCCTACCTTATTCCTGTGCTGAGATACAGGCTGCTCCAACCTGCTGTAAAATGCTTGATTTCGAGAGTGAGCGAAACTAATGAAAACATTGTTGGGGTAAACCCTAAAGGGAAAGACCTAGCACCAAATCCAATTTGCCATCTGATCTAACTTCTGGAGGCAGTCAAAATGAGCCTTAGAATTCTTCCCTACCTTATTCCTGTGCTGAGATACAGGCTGCTCCAACCTGCTGTAAAATGCTTGATTTCGAGAGTGAGCGAAACTAATGAAAACATTGTTGGGGTAAAACCTAAAGGGAAAGACCTAGCACCAAATCCAATTTGCCATCTGATCTAACTTCTGGAGGCAGTCAAAATGAGCCTTAGAATTCTTCCCTACCTTATTCCTGTGCTGAGATACAGGCTGCTCCAACCTGCTGTAAAATGCTTGATTTCGAGAGTGAGCGAAACTAATGAAAACATTGTTGGGGTAAAACCTAAAGGGAAAGACCTAGCACCAAATCCAATTTGCCATCTGATCTAACTTCTGGAGGCAGTCAAAATGAGCCTTAGAATTCTTCCCTACCTTATTCCTGTGCTGAGATACAGGCTGCTCCAACCTGCTGTAAAATGCTTGATTTCGAGAGTGAGCGAAACTAATGAAAACATTGTTGGGGTAAAACCTAAAGGGAAAGACCTAGCACCAAATCCAATTTGCCATCTGATCTAACTTCTGGAGGCAGTCAAAATGAGCCTTAGAATTCTTCCCTACCTTATTCCTGTGCTGAGATACAGGCTGCTCCAACCTGCTGTAAAATGCTTGATTTCGAGAGTGAGCGAAACTAATGAAAACATTGTTGGGGTAAAACCTAAAGGGAAAGACCTAGCACCAAATCCAATTTGCCATCTGATCTAACTTCTGGAGGCAGTCAAAATGAGCCTTAGAATTCTTCCCTACCTTATTCCTGTGCTGAGATACAGGCTGCTCCAACCTGCTGTAAAATGCTTGATTTCGAGAGTGAGCGAAACTAATGAAAACATTGTTGGGGTAAAACCTAAAGGGAAAGACCTAGCACCAAATCCAATTTGCCATCTGATCTAACTTCTGGAGGCAGTCAAAATGAGCCTTAGAATTCTTCCCTACCTTATTCCTGTGCTGAGATACAGGCTGCTCCAACCTGCTGTAAAATGCTTGATTTCGAGAGTGAGCGAAACTAATGAAAACATTGTTGGGGTAAACCCTAAAGGGAAAGACCTAGCACCAAATCCAATTTGCCATCTGATCTAACTTCTGGAGGCAGTCAAAATGATCCTTAGAATTCTTCCCTACCTTATTCCTGTGCTGAGATACAGGCTGCTCCAACCTGCTGTAAAATGCTTGATTTCGAGAGTGAGCGAAACTAATGAAAACATTGTTGGGGTAAAACCTAAAGGGAAAGACCTAGCACCAAATCCAATTTGCCATCTGATCTAACTTCTGGAGGCAGTCAAAATGAGCCTTAGAATTCTTCCCTACCTTATTCCTGTGCTGAGATACAGGCTGCTCCAACCTGCTGTAAAATGCTTGATTTCGAGAGTGAGCGAAACTAATGAAAACATTGTTGGGGTAAAACCTAAAGGGAAAGACCTAGCACCAAATCCAATTTGCCATCTGATCTAACTTCTGGAGGCAGTCAAAATGATCCTTAGAATTCTTCCCTACCTTATTCCTGTGCTGAGATACAGGCTGCTCCAACCTGCTGTAAAATGCTTGATTTCGAGAGTGAGCGAAACTAATGAAAACATTGTTGGGGTAAACCCTAAAGGGAAAGACCTAGCACCAAATCCAATTTGCCATCTGATCTAACTTCTGGAGGCAGTCAAAATGAGCCTTAGAATTCTTCCCTACCTTATTCCTGTGCTGAGATACAGGCTGCTCCAACCTGCTGTAAAATGCTTGATTTCGAGAGTGAGCGAAACTAATGAAAACATTGTTGGGGTAAAACCTAAAGGGAAAGACCTAGCACCAAATCCAATTTGCCATCTGATCTAACTTCTGGAGGCAGTCAAAATGAGCCTTAGAATTCTTCCCTACCTTATTCCTGTGCTGAGATACAGGCTGCTCCAACCTGCTGTAAAATGCTTGATTTCGAGAGTGAGCGAAACTAATGAAAACATTGTTGGGGTAAAACCTAAAGGGAAAGACCTAGCACCAAATCCAATTTGCCATCTGATCTAACTTCTGGAGGCAGTCAAAATGAGCCTTAGAATTCTTCCCTACCTTATTCCTGTGCTGAGATACAGGCTGCTCCAACCTGCTGTAAAATGCTTGATTTCGAGAGTGAGCGAAACTAATGAAAACATTGTTGGGGTAAAACCTAAAGGGAAAGACCTAGCACCAAATCCAATTTGCCATCTGATCTAACTTCTGGAGGCAGTCAAAATGAGCCTTAGAATTCTTCCCTACCTTATTCCTGTGCTGAGATACAGGCTGCTCCAACCTGCTGTAAAATGCTTGATTTCGAGAGTGAGCGAAACTAATGAAAACATTGTTGGGGTAAAACCTAAAGGGAAAGACCTAGCACCAAATCCAATTTGCCATCTGATCTAACTTCTGGAGGCAGTCAAAATGAGCCTTAGAATTCTTCCCTACCTTATTCCTGTGCTGAGATACAGGCTGCTCCAACCTGCTGTAAAATGCTTGATTTCGAGAGTGAGCGAAACTAATGAAAACATTGTTGGGGTAAAACCTAAAGGGAAAGACCTAGCACCAAATCCAATTTGCCATCTGATCTAACTTCTGGAGGCAGTCAAAATGAGCCTTAGAATTCTTCCCTACCTTATTCCTGTGCTGAGATACAGGCTGCTCCAACCTGCTGTAAAATGCTTGATTTCGAGAGTGAGCGAAACTAATGAAAACATTGTTGGGGTAAAACCTAAAGGGAAAGACCTAGCACCAAATCCAATTTGCCATCTGATCTAACTTCTGGAGGCAGTCAAAATGAGCCTTAGAATTCTTCCCTACCTTATTCCTGTGCTGAGATACAGGCTGCTCCAACCTGCTGTAAAATGCTTGATTTCGAGAGTGAGCGAAACTAATGAAAACATTGTTGGGGTAAAACCTAAAGGGAAAGACCTAGCACCAAATCCAATTTGCCATCTGATCTAACTTCTGGAGGCAGTCAAAATGATCCTTAGAATTCTTCCCTACCTTATTCCCGTGCTGAGATACAGGCTGCTCCAACCTGCTGTAAAATGCTTGATTTCGAGAGTGAGCGAAACTAATGAAAACATTGTTGGGGTAAAACCTAAAGGGAAAGACCTAGCACCAAATCCAATTTGCCATCTGATCTAACTTCTGGAGGCAGTCAAAATGAGCCTTAGAATTCTTCCCTACCTTATTCCTGTGCTGAGATACAGGCTGCTCCAACCTGCTGTAAAATGCTTGATTTCGAGAGTGAGCGAAACTAATGAAAACATTGTTGGGGTAAAACCTAAAGGGAAAGACCTAGCACCAAATCCAATTTGCCATCTGATCTAACTTCTGGAGGCAGTCAAAATGAGCCTTAGAATTCTTCCCTACCTTATTCCTGTGCTGAGATACAGGCTGCTCCAACCTGCTGTAAAATGCTTGATTTCGAGAGTGAGCGAAACTAATGAAAACATTGTTGGGGTAAAACCTAAAGGGAAAGACCTAGCACCAAATCCAATTTGCCATCTGATCTAACTTCTGGAGGCAGTCAAAATGAGCCTTAGAATTCTTCCCTACCTTATTCCTGTGCTGAGATACAGGCTGCTCCAACCTGCTGTAAAATGCTTGATTTCGAGAGTGAGCGAAACTAATGAAAACATTGTTGGGGTAAAACCTAAAGGGAAAGACCTAGCACCAAATCCAATTTGCCATCTGATCTAACTTCTGGAGGCAGTCAAAATGAGCCTTAGAATTCTTCCCTACCTTATTCCTGTGCTGAGATACAGGCTGCTCCAACCTGCTGTAAAATGCTTGATTTCGAGAGTGAGCGAAACTAATGAAAACATTGTTGGGGTAAAACCTAAAGGGAAAGACCTAGCACCAAATCCAATTTGCCATCTGATCTAACTTCTGGAGGCAGTCAAAATGAGCCTTAGAATTCTTCCCTACCTTATTCCTGTGCTGAGATACAGGCTGCTCCAACCTGCTGTAAAATGCTTGATTTCGAGAGTGAGCGAAACTAATGAAAACATTGTTGGGGTAAAACCTAAAGGGAAAGACCTAGCACCAAATCCAATTTGCCATCTGATCTAACTTCTGGAGGCAGTCAAAATGAGCCTTAGAATTCTTCCCTACCTTATTCCTGTGCTGAGATACAGGCTGCTCCAACCTGCTGTAAAATGCTTGATTTCGAGAGTGAGCGAAACTAATGAAAACATTGTTGGGGTAAAACCTAAAGGGAAAGACCTAGCACCAAATCCAATTTGCCATCTGATCTAACTTCTGGAGGCAGTCAAAATGAGCCTTAGAATTCTTCCCTACCTTATTCCTGTGCTGAGATACAGGCTGCTCCAACCTGCTGTAAAATGCTTGATTTCGAGAGTGAGCGAAACTAATGAAAACATTGTTGGGGTAAAACCTAAAGGGAAAGACCTAGCACCAAATCCAATTTGCCATCTGATCTAACTTCTGGAGGCAGTCAAAATGAGCCTTAGAATTCTTCCCTACCTTATTCCTGTGCTGAGATACAGGCTGCTCCAACCTGCTGTAAAATGCTTGATTTCGAGAGTGAGCGAAACTAATGAAAACATTGTTGGGGTAAAACCTAAAGGGAAAGACCTAGCACCAAATCCAATTTGCCATCTGATCTAACTTCTGGAGGCAGTCAAAATGAGCCTTAGAATTCTTCCCTACCTTATTCCTGTGCTGAGATACAGGCTGCTCCAACCTGCTGTAAAATGCTTGATTTCGAGAGTGAGCGAAACTAATGAAAACATTGTTGGGGTAAAACCTAAAGGGAAAGACCTAGCACCAAATCCAATTTGCCATCTGATCTAACTTCTGGAGGCAGTCAAAATGATCCTTAGAATTCTTCCCTACCTTATTCCTGTGCTGAGATACAGGCTGCTCCAACCTGCTGTAAAATGCTTGATTTCGAGAGTGAGCGAAACTAATGAAAACATTGTTGGGGTAAAACCTAAAGGGAAAGACCTAGCACCAAATCCAATTTGCCATCTGATCTAACTTCTGGAGGCAGTCAAAATGAGCCTTAGAATTCTTCCCTACCTTATTCCTGTGCTGAGATACAGGCTGCTCCAACCTGCTGTAAAATGCTTGATTTCGAGAGTGAGCGAAACTAATGAAAACATTGTTGGGGTAAAACCTAAAGGGAAAGACCTAGCACCAAATCCAATTTGCCATCTGATCTAACTTCTGGAGGCAGTCAAAATGAGCCTTAGAATTCTTCCCTACCTTATTCCTGTGCTGAGATACAGGCTGCTCCAACCTGCTGTAAAATGCTTGATTTCGAGAGTGAGCGAAACTAATGAAAACATTGTTGGGGTAAAACCTAAAGGGAAAGACCTAGCACCAAATCCAATTTGCCATCTGATCTAACTTCTGGAGGCAGTCAAAATGAGCCTTAGAATTCTTCCCTACCTTATTCCTGTGCTGAGATACAGGCTGCTCCAACCTGCTGTAAAATGCTTGATTTCGAGAGTGAGCGAAACTAATGAAAACATTGTTGGGGTAAAACCTAAAGGGAAAGACCTAGCACCAAATCCAATTTGCCATCTGATCTAACTTCTGGAGGCAGTCAAAATGATCCTTAGAATTCTTCCCTACCTTATTCCTGTGCTGAGATACAGGCTGCTCCAACCTGCTGTAAAATGCTTGATTTCGAGAGTGAGCGAAACTAATGAAAACATTGTTGGGGTAAAACCTAAAGGGAAAGACCTAGCACCAAATCCAATTTGCCATCTGATCTAACTTCTGGAGGCAGTCAAAATGAGCCTTAGAATTCTTCCCTACCTTATTCCTGTGCTGAGATACAGGCTGCTCCAACCTGCTGTAAAATGCTTGATTTCGAGAGTGAGCGAAACTAATGAAAACATTGTTGGGGTAAAACCTAAAGGGAAAGACCTAGCACCAAATCCAATTTGCCATCTGATCTAACTTCTGGAGGCAGTCAAAATGAGCCTTAGAATTCTTCCCTACCTTATTCCTGTGCTGAGATACAGGCTGCTCCAACCTGCTGTAAAATGCTTGATTTCGAGAGTGAGCGAAACTAATGAAAACATTGTTGGGGTAAAACCTAAAGGGAAAGACCTAGCACCAAATCCAATTTGCCATCTGATCTAACTTCTGGAGGCAGTCAAAATGAGCCTTAGAATTCTTCCCTACCTTATTCCTGTGCTGAGATACAGGCTGCTCCAACCTGCTGTAAAATGCTTGATTTCGAGAGTGAGCGAAACTAATGAAAACATTGTTGGGGTAAAACCTAAAGGGAAAGACCTAGCACCAAATCCAATTTGCCATCTGATCTAACTTCTGGAGGCAGTCAAAATGAGCCTTAGAATTCTTCCCTACCTTATTCCTGTGCTGAGATACAGGCTGCTCCAACCTGCTGTAAAATGCTTGATTTCGAGAGTGAGCGAAACTAATGAAAACATTGTTGGGGTAAAACCTAAAGGGAAAGACCTAGCACCAAATCCAATTTGCCATCTGATCTAACTTCTGGAGGCAGTCAAAATGAGCCTTAGAATTCTTCCCTACCTTATTCCTGTGCTGAGATACAGGCTGCTCCAACCTGCTGTAAAATGCTTGATTTCGAGAGTGAGCGAAACTAATGAAAACATTGTTGGGGTAAAACCTAAAGGGAAAGACCTAGCACCAAATCCAATTTGCCATCTGATCTAACTGCTGGAGGCAGTCAAAATGATCCTTAGAATTCTTCCCTACCTTATTCCTGTGCTGAGATACAGGCTGCTCCAACCTGCTGTAAAATGCTTGATTTCGAGAGTGAGCGAAACTAATGAAAACATTGTTGGGGTAAAACCTAAAGGGAAAGACCTAGCACCAAATCCAATTTGCCATCTGATCTAACTTCTGGAGGCAGTCAAAATGAGCCTTAGAATTCTTCCCTACCTTATTCCTGTGCTGAGATACAGGCTGCTCCAACCTGCTGTAAAATGCTTGATTTCGAGAGTGAGCGAAACTAATGAAAACATTGTTGGGGTAAAACCTAAAGGGAAAGACCTAGCACCAAATCCAATTTGCCATCTGATCTAACTTCTGGAGGCAGTCAAAATGAGCCTTAGAATTCTTCCCTACCTTATTCCTGTGCTGAGATACAGGCTGCTCCAACCTGCTGTAAAATGCTTGATTTCGAGAGTGAGCGAAACTAATGAAAACATTGTTGGGGTAAAACCTAAAGGGAAAGACCTAGCACCAAATCCAATTTGCCATCTGATCTAACTTCTGGAGGCAGTCAAAATGAGCCTTAGAATTCTTCCCTACCTTATTCCTGTGCTGAGATACAGGCTGCTCCAACCTGCTGTAAAATGCTTGATTTCGAGAGTGAGCGAAACTAATGAAAACATTGTTGGGGTAAAACCTAAAGGGAAAGACCTAGCACCAAATCCAATTTGCCATCTGATCTAACTTCTGGAGGCAGTCAAAATGAGCCTTAGAATTCTTCCCTACCTTATTCCTGTGCTGAGATACAGGCTGCTCCAACCTGCTGTAAAATGCTTGATTTCGAGAGTGAGCGAAACTAATGAAAACATTGTTGGGGTAAAACCTAAAGGGAAAGACCTAGCACCAAATCCAATTTGCCATCTGATCTAACTTCTGGAGGCAGTCAAAATGAGCCTTAGAATTCTTCCCTACCTTATTCCTGTGCTGAGATACAGGCTGCTCCAACCTGCTGTAAAATGCTTGATTTCGAGAGTGAGCGAAACTAATGAAAACATTGTTGGGGTAAAACCTAAAGGGAAAGACCTAGCACCAAATCCAATTTGCCATCTGATCTAACTTCTGGAGGCAGTCAAAATGAGCCTTAGAATTCTTCCCTACCTTATTCCTGTGCTGAGATACAGGCTGCTCCAACCTGCTGTAAAATGCTTGATTTCGAGAGTGAGCGAAACTAATGAAAACATTGTTGGGGTAAAACCTAAAGGGAAAGACCTAGCACCAAATCCAATTTGCCATCTGATCTAACTTCTGGAGGCAGTCAAAATGAGCCTTAGAATTCTTCACTACCTTATTCCTGTGCTGAGATACAGGCTGCTCCAACCTGCTGTAAAATGCTTGATTTCGAGAGTGAGCGAAACTAATGAAAACATTGTTGGGGTAAAACCTAAAGGGAAAGACCTAGCACCAAATCCAATTTGCCATCTGATCTAACTTCTGGAGGCAGTCAAAATGAGCCTTAGAATTCTTCCCTACCTTATTCCTGTGCTGAGATACAGGCTGCTCCAACCTGCTGTAAAATGCTTGATTTCGAGAGTGAGCGAAACTAATGAAAACATTGTTGGGGTAAAACCTAAAGGGAAAGACCTAGCACCAAATCCAATTTGCCATCTGATCTAACTTCTGGAGGCAGTCAAAATGATCCTTAGAATTCTTCCCTACCTTATTCCTGTGCTGAGATACAGGCTGCTCCAACCTGCTGTAAAATGCTTGATTTCGAGAGTGAGCGAAACTAATGAAAACATTGTTGGGGTAAAAACCTAAAGGGAAAGACCTAGCACCAAATCCAATTTGCCATCTGATCTAACTTCTGGAGGCAGTCAAAATGATCCTTAGAATTCTTCCCTACCTTATTCCTGTGCTGAGATACAGGCTGCTCCAACCTGCTGTAAAATGCTTGATTTCGAGAGTGAGCGAAACTAATGAAAACATTGTTGGGGTAAAACCTAAAGGGAAAGACCTAGCACCAAATCCAATTTGCCATCTGATCTAACTTCTGGAGGCAGTCAAAATGAGCCTTAGAATTCTTCCCTACCTTATTCCTGTGCTGAGATACAGGCTGCTCCAACCTGCTGTAAAATGCTTGATTTCGAGAGTGAGCGAAACTAATGAAAACATTGTTGGGGTAAAACCTAAAGGGAAAGACCTAGCACCAAATCCAATTTGCCATCTGATCTAACTTCTGGAGGCAGTCAAAATGAGCCTTAGAATTCTTCCCTACCTTATTCCTGTGCTGAGATACAGGCTGCTCCAACCTGCTGTAAAATGCTTGATTTCGAGAGTGAGCGAAACTAATGAAAACATTGTTGGGGTAAACCCTAAAGGGAAAGACCTAGCACCAAATCCAATTTGCAATCTGATCTAACTTCTGGAGGCAGTCAAAATGAGCCTTAGAATTCTTCCCTACCTTATTCCTGTGCTGAGATACAGGCTGCTCCAACCTGCTGTAAAATGCTTGATTTCGAGAGTGAGCGAAACTAATGAAAACATTGTTGGGGTAAAACCTAAAGGGAAAGACCTAGCACCAAATCCAATTTGCCATCTGATCTAACTTCTGGAGGCAGTCAAAATGAGCCTTAGAATTCTTCCCTACCTTATTCCTGTGCTGAGATACAGGCTGCTCCAACCTGCTGTAAAATGCTTGATTTCGAGAGTGAGCGAAACTAATGAAAACATTGTTGGGGTAAAACCTAAAGGGAAAGACCTAGCACCAAATCCAATTTGCCATCTGATCTAACTTCTGGAGGCAGTCAAAATGAGCCTTAGAATTCTTCCCTACCTTATTCCTGTGCTGAGATACAGGCTGCTCCAACCTGCTGTAAAATGCTTGATTTCGAGAGTGAGCGAAACTAATGAAAACATTGTTGGGGTAAAACCTAAAGGGAAAGACCTAGCACCAAATCCAATTTGCCATCTGATCTAACTTCTGGAGGCAGTCAAAATGAGCCTTAGAATTCTTCCCTACCTTATTCCTGTGCTGAGATACAGGCTGCTCCAACCTGCTGTAAAATGCTTGATTTCGAGAGTGAGCGAAACTAATGAAAACATTGTTGGGGTAAAACCTAAAGGCAAAGACCTAGCACCAAATCCAATTTGCCATCTGATCTAACTTCTGGAGGCAGTCAAAATGAGCCTTAGAATTCTTCCCTACCTTAATCCTGTGCTGAGATACAGGCTGCTCCAACCTGCTGTAAAATGCTTGATTTCGAGAGTGAGCGAAACTAATGAAAACATTGTTGGGGTAAAACCTAAAGGGAAAGACCTAGCACCAAATCCAATTTGCCATCTGATCTAACTTCTGGAGGCAGTCAAAATGAGCCTTAGAATTCTTCCCTACCTTATTCCTGTGCTGAGATACAGGCTGCTCCAACCTGCTGTAAAATGCTTGATTTCGAGAGTGAGCGAAACTAATGAAAACATTGTTGGGGTAAAACCTAAAGGGAAAGACCTAGCACCAAATCCAATTTGCCATCTGATCTAACTTCTGGAGGCAGTCAAAATGAGCCTTAGAATTCTTCCCTACCTTATTCCTGTGCTGAGATACAGGCTGCTCCAACCTGCTGTAAAATGCTTGATTTCGAGAGTGAGCGAAACTAATGAAAACATTGTTGGGGTAAAACCTAAAGGGAAAGACCTAGCACCAAATCCAATTTGCCATCTGATCTAACTTCTGGAGAAAGTCAAAATGAGCCTTAGAATTCTTCCCTACCTTATTCCTGTGCTGAGATACAGGCTGCTCCAACCTGCTGTAAAATGCTTGATTTCGAGAGTGAGCGAAACTAATGAAAACATTGTTGGGGTAAAACCTAAAGGGAAAGACCTAGCACCAAATCCAATTTGCCATCTGATCTAACTTCTGGAGGCAGTCAAAATGATCCTTAGAATTCTTCCCTACCTTATTCCTGTGCTGAGATACAGGCTGCTCCAACCTGCTGTAAAATGCTTGATTTCGAGAGTGAGCGAAACTAATGAAAACATTGTTGGGGTAAAACCTAAAGGGAAAGACCTAGCACCAAATCCAATTTGCCATCTGATCTAACTTCTGGAGGCAGTCAAAATGATCCTTAGAATTCTTCCCTACCTTATTCCTGTGCTGAGATACAGGCTGCTCCAACCTGCTGTAAAATGCTTGATTTCGAGAGTGAGCGAAACTAATGAAAACATTGTTGGGGTAAAACCTAAAGGGAAAGACCTAGCACCAAATCCAATTTGCCATCTGATCTAACTTCTGGAGGCAGTCAAAATGAGCCTTAGAATTCTTCCCTACCTTATTCCTGTGCTGAGATACAGGCTGCTCCAACCTGCTGTAAAATGCTTGATTTCGAGAGTGAGCGAAACTAATGAAAACATTGTTGGGGTAAAACCTAAAGGGAAAGACCTAGCACCAAATCCAATTTGCCATCTGATCTAACTTCTGGAGGCAGTCAAAATGAGCCTTAGAATTCTTCCCTACCTTATTCCTGTGCTGAGATACAGGCTGCTCCAACCTGCTGTAAAATGCTTGATTTCGAGAGTGAGCGAAACTAATGAAAACATTGTTGGGGTAAAACCTAAAGGGAAAGACCTAGCACCAAATCCAATTTGCCATCTGATCTAACTTCTGGAGGCAGTCAAAATGAGCCTTAGAATTCTTCCCTACCTTATTCCTGTGCTGAGATACAGGCTGCTCCAACCTGCTGTAAAATGCTTGATTTCGAGAGTGAGCGAAACTAATGAAAACATTGTTGGGGTAAACCCTAAAGGGAAAGACCTAGCACCAAATCCAATTTGCAATCTGATCTAACTTCTGGAGGCAGTCAAAATGAGCCTTAGAATTCTTCCCTACCTTATTCCTGTGCTGAGATACAGGCTGCTCCAACCTGCTGTAAAATGCTTGATTTCGAGAGTGAGCGAAACTAATGAAAACATTGTTGGGGTAAAACCTAAAGGGAAAGACCTAGCACCAAATCCAATTTGCCATCTGATCTAACTTCTGGAGGCAGTCAAAATGAGCCTTAGAATTCTTCCCTACCTTATTCCTGTGCTGAGATACAGGCTGCTCCAACCTGCTGTAAAATGCTTGATTTCGAGAGTGAGCGAAACTAATGAAAACATTGTTGGGGTAAAACCTAAAGGGAAAGACCTAGCACCAAATCCAATTTGCCATCTGATCTAACTTCTGGAGGCAGTCAAAATGAGCCTTAGAATTCTTCCCTACCTTATTCCTGTGCTGAGATACAGGCTGCTCCAACCTGCTGTAAAATGCTTGATTTCGAGAGTGAGCGAAACTAATGAAAACATTGTTGGGGTAAAACCTAAAGGGAAAGACCTAGCACCAAATCCAATTTGCCATCTGATCTAACTTCTGGAGGCAGTCAAAATGAGCCTTAGAATTCTTCCCTACCTTATTCCTGTGCTGAGATACAGGCTGCTCCAACCTGCTGTAAAATGCTTGATTTCGAGAGTGAGCGAAACTAATGAAAACATTGTTGGGGTAAAACCTAAAGGGAAAGACCTAGCACCAAATCCAATTTGCCATCTGATCTAACTTCTGGAGAAAGTCAAAATGAGCCTTAGAATTCTTCCCTACCTTATTCCTGTGCTGAGATACAGGCTGCTCCAACCTGCTGTAAAATGCTTGATTTCGAGAGTGAGCGAAACTAATGAAAACATTGTTGGGGTAAAACCTAAAGGGAAAGACCTAGCACCAAATCCAATTTGCCATCTGATCTAACTTCTGGAGGCAGTCAAAATGATCCTTAGAATTCTTCCCTACCTTATTCCTGTGCTGAGATACAGGCTGCTCCAACCTGCTGTAAAATGCTTGATTTCGAGAGTGAGCGAAACTAATGAAAACATTGTTGGGGTAAAACCTAAAGGGAAAGACCTAGCACCAAATCCAATTTGCCATCTGATCTAACTTCTGGAGGCAGTCAAAATGAGCCTTAGAATTCTTCCCTACCTTATTCCTGTGCTGAGATACAGGCTGCTCCAACCTGCTGTAAAATGCTTGATTTCGAGAGTGAGCGAAACTAATGAAAACATTGTTGGGGTAAAACCTAAAGGGAAAGACCTAGCACCAAATCCAATTTGCCATCTGATCTAACTTCTGGAGGCAGTCAAAATGAGCCTTAGAATTCTTCCCTACCTTATTCCTGTGCTGAGATACAGGCTGCTCCAACCTGCTGTAAAATGCTTGATTTCGAGAGTGAGCGAAACTAATGAAAACATTGTTGGGGTAAAACCTAAAGGGAAAGACCTAGCACCAAATCCAATTTGCCATCTGATCTAACTTCTGGAGGCAGTCAAAATGAGCCTTAGAATTCTTCCCTACCTTATTCCTGTGCTGAGATACAGGCTGCTCCAACCTGCTGTAAAATGCTTGATTTCGAGAGTGAGCGAAACTAATGAAAACATTGTTGGGGTAAAACCTAAAGGGAAAGACCTAGCACCAAATCCAATTTGCCATCTGATCTAACTTCTGGAGGCAGTCAAAATGATCCTTAGAATTCTTCCCTACCTTATTCCTGTGCTGAGATACAGGCTGCTCCAACCTGCTGTAAAATGCTTGATTTCGAGAGTGAGCGAAACTAATGAAAACATTGTTGGGGTAAAACCTAAAGGGAAAGACCTAGCACCAAATCCAATTTGCCATCTGATCTAACTTCTGGAGGCAGTCAAAATGAGCCTTAGAATTCTTCCCTACCTTATTCCTGTGCTGAGATACAGGCTGCTCCAACCTGCTGTAAAATGCTTGATTTCGAGAGTGAGCGAAACTAATGAAAACATTGTTGGGGTAAAACCTAAAGGGAAAGACCTAGCACCAAATCCAATTTGCCATCTGATCTAACTTCTGGAGGCAGTCAAAATGATCCTTAGAATTCTTCCCTACCTTAATCCTGTGCTGAGATACAGGCTGCTCCAACCTGCTGTAAAATGCTTGATTTCGAGAGTGAGCGAAACTAATGAAAACATTGTTGGGGTAAAACCTAAAGGGAAAGACCTAGCACCAAATCCAATTTGCCATCTGATCTAACTTCTGGAGGCAGTCAAAATGAGCCTTAGAATTCTTCCCTACCTTATTCCTGTGCTGAGATACAGGCTGCTCCAACCTGCTGTAAAATGCTTGATTTCGAGAGTGAGCGAAACTAATGAAAACATTGTTGGGGTAAAACCTAAAGGGAAAGACCTAGCACCAAATCCAATTTGCCATCTGATCTAACTTCTGGAGGCAGTCAAAATGAGCCTTAGAATTCTTCCCTACCTTATTCCTGTGCTGAGATACAGGCTGCTCCAACCTGCTGTAAAATGCTTGATTTCGAGAGTGAGCGAAACTAATGAAAACATTGTTGGGGTAAAACCTAAAGGGAAAGACCTAGCACCAAATCCAATTTGCCATCTGATCTAACTTCTGGAGGCAGTCAAAATGAGCCTTAGAATTCTTCCCTACCTTATTCCTGTGCTGAGATACAGGCTGCTCCAACCTGCTGTAAAATGCTTGATTTCGAGAGTGAGCGAAACTAATGAAAACATTGTTGGGGTAAAACCTAAAGGGAAAGACCTAGCACCAAATCCAATTTGCCATCTGATCTAACTTCTGGAGGCAGTCAAAATGAGCCTTAGAATTCTTCCCTACCTTATTCCTGTGCTGAGATACAGGCTGCTCCAACCTGCTGTAAAATGCTTGATTTCGAGAGTGAGCGAAACTAATGAAAACATTGTTGGGGTAAAACCTAAAGGGAAAGACCTAGCACCAAATCCAATTTGCCATCTGATCTAACTTCTGGAGGCAGTCAAAATGAGCCTTAGAATTCTTCCCTACCTTATTCCTGTGCTGAGATACAGGCTGCTCCAACCTGCTGTAAAATGCTTGATTTCGAGAGTGAGCGAAACTAATGAAAACATTGTTGGGGTAAAACCTAAAGGGAAAGACCTAGCACCAAATCCAATTTGCCATCTGATCTAACTTCTGGAGGCAGTCAAAATGAGCCTTAGAATTCTTCCCTACCTTATTCCTGTGCTGAGATACAGGCTGCTCCAACCTGCTGTAAAATGCTTGATTTCGAGAGTGAGCGAAACTAATGAAAACATTGTTGGGGTAAAACCTAAAGGGAAAGACCTAGCACCAAATCCAATTTGCCATCTGATCTAACTTCTGGAGGCAGTCAAAATGAGCCTTAGAATTCTTCCCTACCTTATTCCTGTGCTGAGATACAGGCTGCTCCAACCTGCTGTAAAATGCTTGATTTCGAGAGTGAGCGAAACTAATGAAAACATTGTTGGGGTAAAACCTAAAGGGAAAGACCTAGCACCAAATCCAATTTGCCATCTGATCTAACTTCTGGAGGCAGTCAAAATGAGCCTTAGAATTCTTCCCTACCTTATTCCTGTGCTGAGATACAGGCTGCTCCAACCTGCTGTAAAATGCTTGATTTCGAGAGTGAGCGAAACTAATGAAAACATTGTTGGGGTAAAACCTAAAGGGAAAGACCTAGCACCAAATCCAATTTGCCATCTGATCTAACTTCTGGAGGCACTCAAAATGATCCTTAGAATTCTTCCCTACCTTATTCCTGTGCTGAGATACAGGCTGCTCCAACCTGCTGTAAAATGCTTGATTTCGAGAGTGAGCGAAACTAATGAAAACATTGTTGGGGTAAAACCTAAAGGGAAAGACCTAGCACCAAATCCAATTTGCCATCTGATCTAACTTCTGGAGGCAGTCAAAATGAGCCTTAGAATTCTTCCCTACCTTATTCCTGTGCTGAGATACAGGCTGCTCCAACCTGCTGTAAAATGCTTGATTTCGAGAGTGAGCGAAACTAATGAAAACATTGTTGGGGTAAAACCTAAAGGGAAAGACCTAGCACCAAATCCAATTTGCCATCTGATCTAACTTCTGGAGGCAGTCAAAATGAGCCTTAGAATTCTTCCCTACCTTATTCCTGTGCTGAGATACAGGCTGCTCCAACCTGCTGTAAAATGCTTGATTTCGAGAGTGAGCGAAACTAATGAAAACATTGTTGGGGTAAAACCTAAAGGGAAAGACCTAGCACCAAATCCAATTTGCCATCTGATCTAACTTCTGGAGGCAGTCAAAATGATCCTTAGAATTCTTCCCTACCTTATTCCTGTGCTGAGATACAGGCTGCTCCAACCTGCTGTAAAATGCTTGATTTCGAGAGTGAGCGAAACTAATGAAAACATTGTTGGGGTAAAACCTAAAGGGAAAGACCTAGCACCAAATCCAATTTGCCATCTGATCTAACTTCTGGAGGCAGTCAAAATGAGCCTTAGAATTCTTCCCTACCTTATTCCTGTGCTGAGATACAGGCTGCTCCAACCTGCTGTAAAATGCTTGATTTCGAGAGTGAGCGAAACTAATGAAAACATTGTTGGGGTAAAACCTAAAGGGAAAGACCTAGCACCAAATCCAATTTGCCATCTGATCTAACTTCTGGAGGCAGTCAAAATGATCCTTAGAATTCTTCCCTACCTTATTCCTGTGCTGAGATACAGGCTGCTCCAACCTGCTGTAAAATGCTTGATTTCGAGAGTGAGCGAAACTAATGAAAACATTGTTGGGGTAAAACCTAAAGGGAAAGACCTAGCACCAAATCCAATTTGCCATCTGATCTAACTTCTGGAGGCAGTCAAAATGATCCTTAGAATTCTTCCCTACCTTATTCCTGTGCTGAGATACAGGCTGCTCCAACCTGCTGTAAAATGCTTGATTTCGAGAGTGAGCGAAACTAATGAAAACATTGTTGGGGTAAAACCTAAAGGGAAAGACCTAGCACCAAATCCAATTTGCCATCTGATCTAACTTCTGGAGGCAGTCAAAATGAGCCTTAGAATTCTTCCCTACCTTATTCCTGTGCTGAGATACAGGCTGCTCCAACCTGCTGTAAAATGCTTGATTTCGAGAGTGAGCGAAACTAATGAAAACATTGTTGGGGTAAAACCTAAAGGGAAAGACCTAGCACCAAATCCAATTTGCCATCTGATCTAACTTCTGGAGGCAGTCAAAATGAGCCTTAGAATTCTTCCCTACCTTATTCCTGTGCTGAGATACAGGCTGCTCCAACCTGCTGTAAAATGCTTGATTTCGAGAGTGAGCGAAACTAATGAAAACATTGTTGGGGTAAAACCTAAAGGGAAAGACCTAGCACCAAATCCAATTTGCCATCTGATCTAACTTCTGGAGGCAGTCAAAATGAGCCTTAGAATTCTTCCCTACCTTATTCCTGTGCTGAGATACAGGCTGCTCCAACCTGCTGTAAAATGCTTGATTTCGAGAGTGAGCGAAACTAATGAAAACATTGTTGGGGTAAAACCTAAAGGGAAAGACCTAGCACCAAATCCAATTTGCCATCTGATCTAACTTCTGGAGGCAGTCAAAATGAGCCTTAGAATTCTTCCCTACCTTATTCCTGTGCTGAGATACAGGCTGCTCCAACCTGCTGTAAAATGCTTGATTTCGAGAGTGAGCGAAACTAATGAAAACATTGTTGGGGTAAAACCTAAAGGGAAAGACCTAGCACCAAATCCAATTTGCCATCTGATCTAACTTCTGGAGGCAGTCAAAATGAGCCTTAGAATTCTTCCCTACCTTATTCCTGTGCTGAGATACAGGCTGCTCCAACCTGCTGTAAAATGCTTGATTTCGAGAGTGAGCGAAACTAATGAAAACATTGTTGGGGTAAAACCTAAAGGGAAAGACCTAGCACCAAATCCAATTTGCCATCTGATCTAACTTCTGGAGGCAGTCAAAATGATCCTTAGAATTCTTCCCTACCTTATTCCTGTGCTGAGATACAGGCTGCTCCAACCTGCTGTAAAATGCTTGATTTCGAGAGTGAGCGAAACTAATGAAAACATTGTTGGGGTAAAACCTAAAGGGAAAGACCTAGCACCAAATCCAATTTGCCATCTGATCTAACTTCTGGAGGCAGTCAAAATGAGCCTTAGAATTCTTCCCTACCTTATTCCTGTGCTGAGATACAGGCTGCTCCAACCTGCTGTAAAATGCTTGATTTCGAGAGTGAGCGAAACTAATGAAAACATTGTTGGGGTAAAACCTAAAGGGAAAGACCTAGCACCAAATCCAATTTGCCATCTGATCTAACTTCTGGAGGCAGTCAAAATGAGCCTTAGAATTCTTCCCTACCTTATTCCTGTGCTGAGATACAGGCTGCTCCAACCTGCTGTAAAATGCTTGATTTCGAGAGTGAGCGAAACTAATGAAAACATTGTTGGGGTAAAACCTAAAGGGAAAGACCTAGCACCAAATCCAATTTGCCATCTGATCTAACTTCTGGAGGCAGTCAAAATGATCCTTAGAATTCTTCCCTACCTTATTCCTGTGCTGAGATACAGGCTGCTCCAACCTGCTGTAAAATGCTTGATTTCGAGAGTGAGCGAAACTAATGAAAACATTGTTGGGGTAAAACCTAAAGGGAAAGACCTAGCACCAAATCCAATTTGCCATCTGATCTAACTTCTGGAGGCAGTCAAAATGAGCCTTAGAATTCTTCCCTACCTTATTCCTGTGCTGAGATACAGGCTGCTCCAACCTGCTGTAAAATGCTTGATTTCGAGAGTGAGCGAAACTAATGAAAACATTGTTGGGGTAAAACCTAAAGGGAAAGACCTAGCACCAAATCCAATTTGCCATCTGATCTAACTTCTGGAGGCAGTCAAAATGAGCCTTAGAATTCTTCCCTACCTTATTCCTGTGCTGAGATACAGGCTGCTCCAACCTGCTGTAAAATGCTTGATTTCGAGAGTGAGCGAAACTAATGAAAACATTGTTGGGGTAAAACCTAAAGGGAAAGACCTAGCACCAAATCCAATTTGCCATCTGATCTAACTTCTGGAGGCAGTCAAAATGAGCCTTAGAATTCTTCCCTACCTTATTCCTGTGCTGAGATACAGGCTGCTCCAACCTGCTGTAAAATGCTTGATTTCGAGAGTGAGCGAAACTAATGAAAACATTGTTGGGGTAAAACCTAAAGGGAAAGACCTAGCACCAAATCCAATTTGCCATCTGATCTAACTTCTGGAGGCAGTCAAAATGATCCTTAGAATTCTTCCCTACCTTATTCCTGTGCTGAGATACAGGCTGCTCCAACCTGCTGTAAAATGCTTGATTTCGAGAGTGAGCGAAACTAATGAAAACATTGTTGGGGTAAAACCTAAAGGGAAAGACCTAGCACCAAATCCAATTTGCCATCTGATCTAACTTCTGGAGGCAGTCAAAATGAGCCTTAGAATTCTTCCCTACCTTATTCCTGTGCTGAGATACAGG
>NW_027143009.1:0-96256 GCF_026170545.1 Melanerpes formicivorus | reverse complement strand
TTGAACTGCCTCCAGAAGTTAGTTTCAGATGGCACAATGGATTTAGTGTGCTAGGTCTTTCCCTTTATGTTTTACCCCCAACAATGGTTTTCCATTAGTTTCGCTACACTCTCGAAATCAATGCATTATACAGGCAGGTTGGTAGCAAGCCTGTATCTACTGAACAAGGATATAAGGTAGGGAAGGGAATTCTAAGGATCATTTTGACTGCCTCCAGAAGTTAGATCAGGATGGCAAATGGATTTGGTGCTAGGTCTTTCCCTTTTAGGTTTTACCCCAACAATGTTTTCATTAGTTTCGCTCACTCTCGAAAATCAAGCATTTTACAGCAGGTTGGAAGCAGCCTGTATCTCAGCACAGGAATAAGGTAGGGGAAGAATTCTATAGGATCATTTTGACTGCCTCCAGAAGTTAGATCAGATGGCAAATTGGATTTGGTGCTAGGTCTTTCCCTTTAGGTTTTACCCCCAACAATGTTTTCATTAGTTTCGCTCACTCTCTAAAATCAAGCATTTTACAGCAGGTTTGGAGCAGCTGTATCTCAGCACAGGAAATTAGGTAGGGAAGAATTCTAAGGATCATTTTGACTGCCTCCCAGAAGTTAGATCAGATGGCAAATTGGATTTGGTGCTAGGTCTTTCCCTTTTAGGTTTTTACCCCAACAATGTTTTCATTAGTTTCGCTCACTCTCGAAATCAAGCATTTTACAGCAGGTTGGAGCAGCCTGTATCTCAGCACAGGAATAAGGTAGGGAAGAATTCTAAGGATCATTTTGACTGCCTCCAGAAGTTAGAATCAGATGGCAAAATTGGATTTGGTTGCTAGGTCTTTCCCTTTAGGTTTTACCCCCAACAATGTTTTCATTAGTTTCGCTCTACTCTCGAAATCAAGCATTTTTACAGCAGGTTGGAGCAGCCTGTATCTCAGCACGGAATAAGGTAGGGAAGAATTCTAAGGATCATTTTGACTGCCTCCAGAAGTTAGATCAGATGGCAAATTGGATTTGGTGCTAGGTCTTTCCCTTTTAGGTTTTACCCCAACAATGTTTTCATTAGTTTCGCTCACTCTCGAAATCAAGCATTTTACAGCAGGTTGGAGCAGCCTGTATCTCAGCACAGGAATAAGGTAGGGAAGAATTCTAAGGAATCATTTTGACTGCCTCCAGAAGTTAGATCAGATGCAAAATTGGATTTGGTGCTAGGTCTTTCCCTTTAGGGTTTTACCCCACACAATGTTTTCATTAGTTTCGCTCACTCTCGAAATCAAGCATTTTACAGCAGGTTGGAGCCAGCCTGTATCTCAGCACAGGAATAAGGGTAGGGAAGAATTCTAAGGATCATTTTGACTGCCTCCAGAAGTTAGATCAGATGGCAAATTGGATTTGGTGCTAGGTCCTTTCCCTTTAGGTTTTACCCCAACAATGTTTTCATTAGTTTCGCTCACCTCTCGAAATCAAGCATTTTACAGCAGGTTGGAGCAGCCTGTATCTCAGCACAGGAATAAGGTAGGGAAGAATTCTAAGGATCATTTTGACTGCTCCAGAAGTTTAGATCAGATGGCAAATTGGATTTGGTGCTAGGTCTTTCCCTTTAGGTTTTACCCCAACAATGTTTTCATTAGTTTCGCTCACTCTCGAAATCAAGCATTTTACAGCAGGTTGGAGCAGCCTGTATCTCAGCACAGGAATAAGGTAGGAAGAATTCAAATATCATTTTGACTGCCTCCAGAAGTTAGATCAGATGGCAAATTGGATTTGGTGCTAGGTCTTTCCCCTTTAGGTTTTACCCCAACAATGTTTTCATTAGTTCGCTCACTCTCGAAATCAAGCATTTTACAGCAGGTTGGAGCAGCCTGTATCTCAGCACAGGAATAAGGTAGGGAAGAATTCTAAGGATCATTTTGACTGCCTCCAGAAGTTAGATCAGATGGCAAATTGGATTTGGTGCTAGGTCTTTCCCTTTAGGTTTTACCCCAACAATGTTTTCATTAGTTTCGCTCACTCTCGAAATCAAGCATTTTACAGCAGGTTGGAGCAGCCTGTATCTCAGCACAGGAATAAGGTAGGGAAGAATTCTAAGGATCATTTTGACTGCCTCCAGAAGTTAGATCAGATGGCAAATTGGATTTGGTGCTAGGTCTTTCCCTTTAGGTTTTACCCCAACAATGTTTTCATTAGTTTCGCTCACTCTCGAAATCAAGCATTTTACAGCAGGTTGGAGCAGCCTGTATCTCAGCACAGGGAATAAGGTAGGGAAGAATTCTAAGGATCATTTTGACTGCCTCCAGAAGTTAGATCAGATGGCAAATTGGATTTTGGTGCTAGGTCTTTCCCTTTAGGTTTTACCCCAACAATGTTTTCATTAGTTTCGCTCACTCTCGAAATCAAGCATTTTACAGCAGGTTGGAGCAGCCTGTATCTCAGCACAGGAATAAGGTAGGGAAGAATTCTAAGGATCATTTTGACTGCCTCCAGAAGTTAGATCAGATGGCAAATTGGATTTGGTGCTAGGTCTTTCCCTTTAGGTTTTACCCCCAACAATGTTTTCATTAGTTTCGCTCACTCTCGAAATCAAGCATTTTACAGCAGGTTGGAGCAGCCTGTATCTCAGCACAGGAATAAGGTAGGGAAGAATTCTAAGGTTCATTTTGACTGCCTCCAGAAGTTAGATCAGATGGCAAATTGGATTTGGATGCTAGGTCTTTCCCTTTAGGTTTTACCCCAACATGTTTTCATTAGTTTCGCTCACTCTCGAAATCAAGCATTTTACAGCAGGTTGGAGCAGCCTGTATCTCAGCACAGGAATAAGGTAGGGAAGAATTCTAAGGATCATTTTGACTGCCTCCAGAAGTTAGATCAGATGGCAAATTGGATTTGGTGCTAAGGTCTTTCCCTTTAGGTTTTACCCCAACAATGTTTTCATTAGTTTCGCTCCACTCTCGAAATCAAGCATTTTTACAGCAGGTTGGAGCAGCCTGTATCTCAGCACAGGAAATAAGGTAGGGGAAGAATTCTAAGGATCATTTTGACTGCCTCCAGAAGTTAGATCAGATGGCAAATAGGATTTGGTGCTAGGTCTTTCCCTTTAGGTTTTACCCCAACAATGTTTTCATTAGTTTCGCTCACTCTCGAAATCATGCATTTTACAGCAGGTTGGGAGCAGCCTGTATCTCAGCACAGGAATAAGGTAGGGAAGAATTCTAAGGATCATTTTGACTGCCTCCAGAAGTTAGATCAGATGGCAAATGGATTTGGTGCTAGGTCTTTCCCTTTAGGTTTTACCCAACAATGTTTTCATTAGTTCGCTCACTCTCGAAATCAAGCATTTTACAGCAGGTTGGAGCAGCCTGTATCTCAGCACAGGAATAAGGTAGGGAAGAATTCTAAGGATCATTTTGACTGCCTCCAGAAGTTAGATCAGATGGCAAATTGATTTGGTGCTAGGTCTTTCCCTTTAGGTTTTACCCCAACAATGTTTTCATTAGTTTTCGCTCACTCTCGAAATCAAGCATTTTACAGCAGGTTGGAGCAGCCTGTATCTCAGCACAGGAATAAGGTAGGGGAAGAATTCTAAGGATCATTTTGACTGCCTCCAGAAGTTAGATCAGATGGCAAATTGGATTTGGTGCTAGGTCTTTCCCTTTAGGTTTTACCCCAACAATGTTTTCATTAGTTTCGCTCACTCTCGAAATCAAGCATTTTACAGCAGGTTGGAGCTAGCCTGTATCTCAGCACAGGAATTAAGGTAGGGAAGAATTCTAAGGATCATTTTGACTGCCTCCAGAAGTTAGATCAGATGGCAAATTGGATTTGGTGCTAGGTCTTTCCCTTTAGGTTTTACCCCCAACAATGTTTTCATTAGTTTCGCTCACTCTCGAAATCAAGCATTTTACAGCAGGTTGAGCAGCCTGTATCTCAGCACAGGAATAAGGTAGGGAAGAATTCTAAGGATCATTTTGACTGCCTCCAGAAGTTAGATCAGATGGCAAATTGGATTTGGTGTGCTAGGTCTTTCCCTTTAGGTTTTACCCCAACAATGTTTTCATTAGTTTCGCTCACTCTCGAAATCAAGCATTTTACAGCAGGTTGGAGCAGCCTGTATCTCAGCACAGGAATAAGGTAGGGAAGAATTCTAAGGATCATTTTGACTGCCTCCAGAAGTTAGATCAGATGGCAAATTGGATTTGGTGCTAGGTCTTTCCCTTTAGGTTTTACCCCAACAATGTTTTCATTAGTTTCGCTCACCTCTCGAAATCAAGCATTTTACAGCAGGTTGGAGCAGCCTGTATCTCAGCACAGGAATAAGGTAGGGAAGAATTCTAAGGATCATTTTGACTGCCTCCAGAAGTTAGATCAGATGGCAAATTGGATTTGGTGCTAGGTCTTTCCCTTTAGGTTTTACCCCAACAATGTTTTCATTAGTTTCGCTCACTCTCGAAATCAAGCATTTTACAGCAGGTTGGAGCAGCCTGTATCTCAGCACAGGAATAAGGAGGGAAGAATTCTAAGGATCATTTTGACTGCCTCCAGAAGTTAGATCAGATGGCAAATTGGATTTGGTGCTAGGTCTTTCCCTTTAGGTTTTACCCCAACAATGTTTTCATTAGTTTCGCTCACTCTCGAAATCAAGCATTTTACAGCAGGTTGGAGCAGCCTGGTATCTCAGCACAGGAATAAGGTAGGGAAGAAATTCTAAGGATCATTTTGACTGCCTCCAGAAGTTAGATCAGATGGCAAATTGGATTTGGTGCTAGGTCTTTCCCTTTAGGTTTTACCCCAACAATGTTTTTCATTAGTTTCGCTCACTCTCGAAATCAAGCATTTTACAGCAGGTTGGAGCAGCCTGTATCTCAGCACAGGAATAAGGTAGGGAAGAATTCTAAGGATCATTTTGACTGCCTCCAGAAGTTAGATCAGATGGCAAATTGGATTTGGTGCTAGGTCTTTCCCTTTAGGTTTTACCCCAACAATGTTTTCATTAGTTTCGCTCACTCTCGAAATCAAGCATTTTACAGCAGGTTGGAGCAGCCTGTATCTCAGCACAGGAATAAGGTAGGGAAGAATTCTAAGGATCATTTTGACTGCCTCCAGAAGTTAGATCAGATGGCAAATTGGATTTGGTGCTAGGTCTTTCCCTTAGGTTTTACCCCAACAATGTTTTCATTAGTTTCGCTCACTCTCGAAATCAAGCATTTTACAGCAGGTTGGAGCAGCCTGTATCTCAGCACAGGAATAAGGTAGGGAAGAATTCTAAGGATCATTTTGACTGCCTCCAGAAGTTAGATCAGATGGCAAATTGGATTTGGTGCTAGGTCTTTCCCTTTAGGTTTTACCCCAACAATGTTTTCATTAGTTTCGCTCATCTCGAAATCAAGCATTTTACAGCAGGTTGGAGCAGCCTGTATCTCAGCACAGGAATAAGGTAGGGAAGAATTCTAAGGATCATTTTGACTGCCTCCAGAAGTTAGATCAGATGGCAAATTGGATTTGGTGCTAGGTCTTTCCCTTTAGGTTTTACCCCAACAATGTTTTCATTAGTTTCGCTCACTCTCGAAATCAAGCATTTTACAGCAGGTTGGAGCAGCCTGTATCTCAGCACAGGAATAAGGTAGGGAAGAATTCTAAGGATCATTTTGACTGCCTCCAGAAGTTAGATCAGATGGCAAATTGGATTTGGTGCTAGGTCTTTCCCTTTAGGTTTTACCCCAACAATGTTTCATTAGTTTCGCTCACTCTCGAAATCAAGCATTTTACAGCAGGTTGGAGCAGCCTGTATCTCAGCACAGGAATAAGGTAGGGAAGAATTCTAAGGATCATTTTGACTGCCTCCAGAAGTTAGATCAGATGGCAAATTGGATTTGGTGCTAGGTCTTTCCCTTTAGGTTTTACCCCAACAATGTTTTCATTAGTTTCGCTCACTCTCGAAATCAAGCATTTTACAGCAGGTGGAGCAGCCTGTATCTCAGCACAGGAATAAGGTAGGGAAGAAATTCTAAGGATCATTTTGACTGCCTCCAGAAGTTAGATCAGATGGCAAATTGGATTTGGTGCTAGGTCTTTCCCTTTAGGTTTTACCCCAACAATGTTTTCATTAGTTTCGCTCACTCTCGAAATCAAGCATTTTACAGCAGGTTGGAGCAGCCTGTATCTCAGCACAGGAATAAGGTAGGGAAGAATTCTAAGGATCATTTTGACTGCCTCCAGAAGTTAGATCAGATGGCAAATTGGATTTGGTGCTAGGTCTTTCCCTTTAGGTTTTACCCCAACAATGTTTTCATTAGTTTCGCTCACTCTCGAAATCAAGCATTTTACAGCAGGTTGGAGCAGCCTGTATCTCAGCACAGGAATAAGGTAGGGAAGAATTCTAAGGATCATTTTGACTGCCTCCAGAAGTTAGATCAGATGGCAAATTGGATTTGGTGCTAGGTCTTTCCCCTTTAGGTTTTACCCCAACAATGTTTTCATTAGTTTCGCTCACTCTCGAAATCAAGCATTTTTACAGCAGGTTGGAGCAGCCTGTATCTCAGCACAGGAATAAGGTAGGGAAGAATTCTAAGGATCATTTTGACTGCCTCCAGAAGTTAGATCAGATGGCAAATTGGATTTGGTGCTAGGTCTTTCCCTTTAGGTTTTACCCCAACAATGTTTTCATTAGTTTCGCTCACTCTCGAAATCAAGCATTTTACAGCAGGTTGGAGCAGCCTGTATCTCAGCACAGGAATAAGGTAGGGAAGAATTCTAAGGATCATTTTGACTGCCTCCAGAAGTTAGATCAGATGGCAAATTGGATTTGGTGCTAGGTCTTTCCCTTTAGGTTTTACCCCAACAATGTTTTCATTAGTTTCGCTCACTCTCGAAATCAAGCATTTTACAGCAGGTTGGAGCAGCCTGTATCTCAGCACAGGAATAAGGTAGGGAAGAATTCTAAGGATCATTTTGACTGCCTCCAGAAGTTAGATCAGATGGCAAATTGGATTTGGTGCTAGGTCTTTCCCTTTAGGTTTTACCCCAACAATGTTTTCATTAGTTTCGCTCACTCTCGAAATCAAGCATTTTACAGCAGGTTGGAGCAGCCTGTATCTCAGCACAGGAATAAGGTAGGGAAGAATTCTAAGGATCATTTTGACTGCCTCCAGAAGTTAGATCAGATGGCAAATTGGATTTGGTGCTAGGTCTTTCCCTTTAGGTTTTACCCCAACAATGTTTTCATTAGTTTCGCTCACTCTCGAAATCAAGCATTTTACAGCAGGTTGGAGCAGCCTGTATCTCAGCACAGGAATAAGGTAGGGGAAGAATTCTAAGGATCATTTTGACTGCCTCCAGAAGTTAGATCAGATGGCAAATTGGATTTGGTGCTAGGTCTTTCCCTTTAGGTTTTACCCCAACAATGTTTTCATTAGTTTCGCTCACTCTCGAAATCAAGCATTTTACAGCAGGTTGGAGCAGCCTGTATCTCAGCACAGGAATAAGGTAGGGAAGAATTCTAAGGATCATTTTGACTGCCTCCAGAAGTTAGATCAGATGGCAAATTGGATTTGGTGCTAGGTCTTTCCCTTTAGGTTTTACCCCAACAATGTTTCATTAGTTTCGCTCACTCTCGAAATCAAGCATTTTACAGCAGGTTGGAGCAGCCTGTATCTCAGCACAGGAATAAGGTAGGGAAGAATTCAAATACTCATTTTGACTGCCTCCAGAAGGTAGATCAGATGGCAAATTGGATTTGGTGCTAGGTCTTTCCCTTTTAGGTTTTACCCCAACAATGTTTTCATTAGTTTCGCTCACTCTCGAAATCAAGCATTTTACAGCAGGTTGGAGCAGCCTGTATCTCAGCACAGGAATAAGGTAGGGAAGAATTCTAAGGATCATTTTGACTGCCTCCAGAAGTTAGATCAGATGGCAAATTGGATTTGGTGCTAGGTCTTTCCCTTTAGGTTTTACCCCAACAATGTTTTCATTAGTTTCGCTCACTCTCGAAATCAAGCATTTTACAGCAGGTTGGAGCAGCCTGTATCTCAGCACAGGAATAAGGTAGGGAAGAATTCAAATACTCATTTTGACTGCCTCCAGAAGTTAGATCAGATGGCAAATTGGATTTGGTGCTAGGTCTTTCCCTTTAGGTTTTACCCCAACAATGTTTTCATTAGTTTCGCTCACTCTCGAAATCAAGCATTTTACAGCAGGTTGGAGCAGCCTGTATCTCAGCACAGGAATAAGGTAGGGAAGAATTCTAAGGATCATTTTGACTGCCTCCAGAAGTTAGATCAGATGGCAAATTGGATTTGGTGCTAGGTCTTTCCCTTTAGGTTTTACCCCAACAATGTTTTCATTAGTTTTCGGCTCCACTCTCGAAATCAAGCATTTTACAGCAGGTTGGAGCAGCCTGTATCTCAGCACAGGAATAAGGTAGGGAAGAATTCTAAGGATCATTTTGACTGCCTCCAGAAGTTAGATCAGATGGCAAATTGGATTTGGTGCTAGGTCTTTCCCTTTAGGTTTTACCCCAACAATGTTTTCATTAGTTTCGCTCACTCTCAAATCAAGCATTTTACAGCAGTTGGGAGCAGCCTGTATCTCAGCACAGGAATAAGGTAGGGAAGAATTCTAAGGATCATTTTGACTGCCTCCAGAAGTTAGATCAGATGGCAAATTGGATTTGGTGCTAGGTCTTTCCCTTTAGGTTTTACCCCAACAATGTTTTCATTAGTTTCGCTCACTCTCGAAATCAAGCATTTTACAGCAGGTTGGAGCAGCCTGTATCTCAGCACAGGAATAAGGTAGGGAAGAATTCTAAGGATCATTTTGACTGCCTCCAGAAGTTAGATCAGATGGCAAATTGGATTTTGGTGCTAGGTCTTTCCCTTTAGGTTTTACCCCAACAATGTTTCATTAGTTTCGCTCACTCTTGAAATCAAGCATTTTACAGCAGGTTGGAGCAGCCTGTATCTCAGCACAGGAATAAGGTAGGGGAAGAATTCTAAGGATCATTTTGACTGCCTCCAGAAGTTAGATCAGATGGCAAATTGGATTTGGTGCTAGGTCTTTCCCTTTAGGTTTTACCCCAACAATGTTTTCATTAGTTTCGCTCACTCTCAAAATCAAGCATTTTACAGCAGGTTGGAGCAGCCTGTATCTCAGCACAGGAATAAGGTAGGGAAGAATTCTAAGGATCATTTTGACTGCCTCCAGAAGTTAGATCAGATGGCAAATTGGATTTGGTGCTTAGGTCTTTCCCTTTAGGTTTTACCCCAACAATGTTTTCATTAGTTTCGCTCACTCTCGAAATCAAGCATTTTACAGCAGGTTGGAGCAGCCTGTATCTCAGCACAGGAATAAGGTAGGGAAGAATTCTAAGGATCATTTTGACTGCCTCCAGAAGTTAGATCAGATGGCAAATTGGATTTGGTGCTAGGTCTTTCCCTTTAGGTTTTACCCCAACAATGTTTTCATTAGTTTCGCTCACTCTCGAAATCAAGCATTTTACAGCAGGTTGGAGCAGCCTGTATCTCAGCACAGGAATAAGGTAGGGAAGAATTCTAAGGATCATTTTGACTGCCTCCAGAAGTTAGATCAGATGGCAAATTGGATTTGGTGCTAGGTCTTTCCCTTTAGGTTTTACCCCAACAATGTTTTCATTAGTTTCGCTCACTCTCGAATTCAAGCATTTTACAGCAGGTTGGAGCAGCCTGTATCTCAGCACAGGAATAAGGTAGGGAAGAATTCTAAGGATCATTTTGACTGCCTCCAGAAGTTAGATCAGATGGCAAATTGGATTTGGTGCTAGGTCTTTCCCTTTAGGTTTTTACCCCAACAATGTTTTCATTAGTTTCGCTCACTCTCGAAATCAAGCATTTTACAGCAGGTTGGAGCAGCCTGTATCTCAGCACAGGAATAAGGTAGGGAAGAATTCTAAGGATCATTTTGACTGCCTCCAGAAGTTAGATCAGATGGCAAATTGTATTTGGTGCTAGGTCTTTCCCTTTAGGTTTTTACCCCAACAATGTTTTCATTAGTTTCGCTCACATCTCGAAATCAAGCATTTTACAGCAGGTTGGAGCAGCCTGTATCTCAGCACAGGAATAAGGTAGGGAAGAATTCTAAGGATCATTTTGACTGCCTCCAGAAGTTAGATCAGATGGCAAATTGGATTTGGTGCTAGGTCTTTCCCTTTAGGGTTTTACCCCAACAATGTTTTCATTAGTTTCGCTCACTCTCGAAATCAAGCATTTTACAGCAGGTTGGAGCAGCCTGTATCTCAGCACAGGAATAAGGTAGGGAAGAATTCTAAGGATCATTTTGACTGCCTCCAGAAGTTAGATCAGATGGCAAATTGGATTTGGTGCTAGGTCTTTCCCTTTAGGTTTTACCCCAACAATGTTTTCATTAGTTTCGCTCACTCTCGAAATCAAGCATTTTACAGCAGGTTGGAGCAGCCTGGTATCTCAGCACAGGAATAAGGTAGGGAAGAATTCTCAGGATCATTTTGACTGCCTCCAGAAGTTAGATCAGATGGCAAATTGGATTTGGTGCTAGGTCTTTCCCTTTAGGTTTTACCCCAACAATGTTTTCATTAGTTTCCGCTCACTCTCGAAATCAAGCATTTTACAGCAGGTTGGAGCAGCCTGTATCTCAGCACAGGAATAAGGTAGGGAAGAATTCTTAGGATCATTTTGACTGCCTCCAGAAGTTAGATCAGATGGCAAATTGGATTTGGTGCTAGGTCTTTCCCTTTAGGTTTTACCCCAACAATGTTTTCATTAGTTTCGCTCACTCTCGAAATCAAGCATTTTACAGCAGGTTGGAGCAGCCTGTATCTCAGCACAGGAATAAGGTAGGGAAGAATTCTAAGGATCATTTTGACTGCCTCCAGAAGTTAGATCAGATGGCAAATTGTATTTGGTGCTAGGTCTTTCCCTTTAGGTTTTACCCCAACAATGTTTTCATTAGTTTCGCTCACTCTCGAAATCAAGCATTTTACAGCAGGTTGGAGCAGCCCCTGTATCTCAGCACAGGAATAAGGTAGGGAAGAATTCTAAGGATCATTTTGACTGCCTCCAGAAGTTAGATCAGATGGCAAATTGGATTTGGTGCTAGGTCTTTCCCTTTAGGTTTTACCCCAACAATGTTTTCATTAGTTTCGCCTCACTCTCGAAATCAAGCATTTTACAGCAGGTTGGAGCAGCCTGTATCTCAGCACAGGAATAAGGTAGGGAAGAATTCTAAGGATCATTTTGACTGCCTCCAGAAGTTAGATCAGATGGCAAATTGGATTTGGTGCTAGGTCTTTCCCTTTAGGTTTTACCCCAACAATGTTTTCATTAGTTTCGCTCACTCTCGAAATCAAGCATTTTACAGCAGGTTGGAGCAGCCTGTATCTCAGCACAGGAATAAGGTAGGGGAAGAATTCTAAGGATCATTTTGACTGCCTCCAGAAGTTAGATCAGATGGCAAATTGGATTTGGTGCTAGGTCTTTCCCTTTAGGTTTACCCCAACAATGTTTTCATTAGTTTCGCTCACTCTCGAAATCAAGCATTTTACAGCAGGTTGGAGCAGCCTGTATCTCAGCACAGGAATAAGGTAGGGAAGAATTCTAAGGATCATTTTGACTGCCTCCAGAAGTTTAGATCAGATGGCAAATTGGATTTGGTGCTAGGTCTTTCCCTTTAGGTTTTACCCCAACAATGTTTTCATTAGTTTCGCTCACTCTCGAAATCAAGCATTTTACAGCAGGTTGGAGCAGCCTGTATCTCAGCACAGGAATAAGGGTAGGGAAGAATTCAAATACTCATTTTGACTGCCTCCAGAAGGTAGATCAGATGGCAAATTGGATTTGGTGCTAGGTCTTTCCCTTTAGGTTTTACCCCAACAATGTTTTCATTAGTTTCGCTCACTCTCGAAATCAAGCATTTTACAGCAGGTTGGAGCAGCCTGTATCTCAGCACAGGAATAAGGTAGGGAAGAATTCTAAGGATCATTTTGACTGCCTCCAGAAGTTAGATCAGATGGCAAATTGGATTTGGTGCTAGGTCTTTCCCTTTAGGTTTTACCCCAACAATGTTTTCATTAGTTTCGCTCACTCTCGAAATCAAGCATTTTACAGCAGGTTGGAGCAGCCTGTATCTCAGCACAGGAATAAGGTAGGGAAGAATTCTCAGGATCATTTTGACTGCCTCCAGAAGTTAGATCAGATGGCAAATTGGATTTGGTGCTAGGTCTTTCCCTTTAGGTTTTACCCCAACAATGTTTTCATTAGTTTCGCTCACTCTCGAAATCAAGCATTTTACAGCAGGTTGGAGCAGCCTGTATGTCAGCACAGGAACAAGGTAGGGAAGAATTCTTAGGATCATTTTGACTGCCTCCAGAAGTTAGATCAGATGGCAAATTGGATTTGGTGCTAGGTCTTTCCCTTTTAGGTTTTACCCCAACAATGTTTTCATTAGTTTCGCTCACTCTCGAAATCAAGCATTTTACAGCAGGTTGGAGCAGCCTGTATCTCAGCACAGGAATAAGGTAGGGGAAGAATTCTAAGGATCATTTTGACTGCCTCCAGAAGTTAGATCAGATGGCAAATTGTATTTGGTGCTAGGTCTTTCCCTTTAGGTTGTTACCCCAAACAATGTTTTCATTAGTTTTCGCTCACTCTCGAAATCAAGCATTTTACAGCAGGTTGGAGCAGCCTGTATCTCAGCACAGGAATAAGGTAGGGAAGAATTCAAATACTCATTTTGACTGCCTCCAGAAGTTAGATCAGATGGCATATAGGATTTGGTGCTAGGTCTTTCCCTTTAGGTTTTACCCCAACAATGTTTTCATTAGTTTCGCTCACTCTCGAAATCAAGCATTTTACAGCAGGTTGGAGCAGCCTGTATCTCAGCACAGGAATAAGGTAGGGAAGAATTCTAAGGATCATTTTGACTGCCTCCAGAAGTTAGATCAGATGGCAAATTGGATTTGGTGCTAGGTCTTTCCCTTTAGGTTTTACCCCAACAATGTTTTCATTAGTTTCGCTCACTCTCGAAATCAAGCATTTTACAGCAGGTTGGAGCAGCCTGTATCTCAGTACAGGAATAAGGTAAGGGAAGAATTCAAATACTCATTTTGACTGCCTCCAGAAGGTAGATCAGATGGCAAATTGGATTTGGTGCTAGGTCTTTCCCTTTAGGTTTTACCCCAACAATGTTTTCATTAGTTTCGCTCACTCTCGAAATCAAGCATTTTACAGCAGGTTGGAGCAGCCTGTATCTCAGCACAGGAATAAGGGTAGGGAAGAATTCTAAGGATCATTTTGACTGCCTCCAGAAGTTAGATCAGATGGCAAATTGGATTTGGTGCTAGGTCTTTCCCTTTAGGTTTTACCCCAACAATGTTTTCATTAGTTTCGCTCACTCTCGAAATCAAGCATTTTACAGCAGGTTGGAGCAGCCTGTATGTCAGCACAGGAACATGGTAGGGAAGAATTCTTAGGATCATTTTGACTGCCTCCAGAAGTTAGATCAGATGGCAAATTGGATTTGGTGCTAGGTCCTTTCCCTTTAGGTTTTACCCCAACAATGTTTTCATTAGTTTCGCTCACTCTCGAAATCAAGCATTTTACAGCAGGTTGGAGCAGCCTGTATCTCAGCACAGGAATAAGGTAGGGAAGAATTCTAAGGATCATTTTGACTGCCTCCAGAAGTTAGATCAGATGGCAAATTGGATTTGGTGCTAGGTCTTTCCCTTTAGGTTTTACCCCAACAATGTTTTCATTAGTTTCGCTCACTCTCGAAATCAAGCATTTTACAGCAGGTTGGAGCAGCCTGTATCTCAGCACAGGAATAAGGTAGGGAAGAATTCAAATACTCATTTTGACTGCCTCCAGAAGTTAGATCAGATGGCAAATAGGATTTGGTGCTAGGTCTTTCCCTTTAGGTTTTACCCCAACAATGTTTTCATTAGTTTCGCTCACTCTCGAAATCAAGCATTTTACAGCAGGTTGGAGCAGCCTGTATCTCAGCACAGGAATAAGGTAGGGAAGAATTCTAAGGATCATTTTGACTGCCTCCAGAAAGTTAGATCAGATGGCAAATTGGATTTGGTGCTAGGTCTTTCCCTTTAGGTTTTACCCCAACAATGTTTTCATTAGTTTCGCTCACTCTCGAAATCAAGCATTTTACAGCAGGTTGGAGCAGCCTGTATCTCAGCACAGGAAATAAGGTAGGGAAGAATTCAAGATACTCATTTTGACTGCCTCCAGAAGGTAGATCAGATGGCAAATTGGATTTGGTGCTAGGTCTTTCCCTTTAGGTTTTACCCCAACAATGTTTTCATTAGTTTCGCTCACTCTCGAAATCAAGCATTTTACAGCAGGTTGGAGCAGCCTGTATCTCAGCACAGGAATAAGGTAGGGAAGAATTCTAAGGATCATTTTGACTGCCCTCCAGAAGTTAGATCAGATGGCAAATTGGATTTGGTGCTAGGTCTTTCCCTTTAGGTTTTACCCCCAACAATGTTTTCATTAGTTTCGCTCACTCTCGAAATCAAGCATTTTACAGCAGGTTGGAGCAGCCTGTATCTCAGCACAGGAATAAGGTAGGGAAGAATTCTAAGGATCATTTTGACTTGCCTCCAGAAGTTAGATCAGATGGCAAATTGGATTTGGTGCTAGGTCTTTCCCTTTAGGTTTTACCCCAACAATGTTTTCATTAGTTTCGCTCACTCTCGAAATCAAGCATTTTACAGCAGGTTGGAGCAGCCTGAATGTCAGCACAGGAATAAGGTAGGGAAGAATTCTAAGGATCATTTTGACTGCCTCCAGAAGTTAGATCATGATGGCAAATTGGATTTGGTGCTAGGTCTTTCCCTTTAGGTTTTACCCCAACAATGTTTTCATTAGTTTCGCTCACTCTCGAAATCAAGCATTTTACAGCAGGTTGGAGCAGCCTGTATCTCAGCACAGGAATAAGGTAGGGAAGAATTCTAAGGATCATTTTGACTGCCTCCAGAAGTTAGATCAGATGGCAAATTGGATTTGGTGCTAGGTCTTTCCCTTTAGGTTTTACCCCCAACAATGTTTTCATTAGTTTCGCTCACTCTCGAAATCAAGCATTTTACAGCAGGTTGGAGCAGCCTGTATCTCAGCACAGGAATAAGGTAGGGAAGAATTCAAATACTCATTTTGACTGCCTCCAGAAGTTAGATCAGATGGCAAATTGGATTTGGTGCTAGGTCTTTCCCTTTAGGTTTTACCCCAACAATGTTTTCATTAGTTTCGCTCACTCTCGAAATCAAGCATTTACAGCAGGTTGGAGCAGCCTGTATCTCAGCACAGGAATAAGGTAGGGAAGAATTCTAAGGATCATTTTGACTGCTCCAGAAGTTAGATCAGATGGCAAATTGGATTTGGTGCTAGGTCTTTCCCTTTAGGTTTTTACCCCCAACAATGTTTTCATTAGTTTCGCTCACTCTCGAAATCAAGCAATTTTACAGCAGGTTGGAGCAGCCTGTATCTCAGCACAGGAATAAGGTAGGGGAAGAATTCTAAGATCATTTGACTGCCTCCCAGAAGTTAGATCAGATGGCAAATTGGATTTGGTGCTAGGTCTTTCCCTTTAGGTTTTTACCCCAACAATGTTTTCATTAGTTTCGCTCACTCTCGAAATCAAGCATTTTACAGCAGGTTGGAGCAGCCTGTATGTCAGCACAGGAATAACGTAGGAAAGAATTCTAAGGATCATTTTGACTGCCTCCAGAAGTTAGATCAGATGGCAAATTGGATTTGGTGCTAGGTCTTTCCCTTTAGGTTTTACCCCAACAATGTTTTCATTAGTTTCGCTCACTCTCGAAATCAAGCATTTTACAGCAGGTTGGAGCAGCCTGTATCTCAGCACAGGAATAAGGTAGGGAAGAATTCTAAGGATCATTTTGACTGCCTCCAGAAGTTAGATCAGATGGCAAATTGTAATTGGTGCTAGGTCTTTCCCTTTAGGTTTTACCCCAACAATGTTTCATTAGTTTCGCTCACTCTCGAAATCAAGCATTTTACAGCAGGTTGGAGCAGCCTGTATCTCAGCACAGGAATAAGGTAGGGAAGATTCTAAGGATCATTTTGACTGCCTCCAGAAGTTAGATCAGATGGCAAATTGGATTTGGTGCTAGGTCTTTCCCTTTTAGGTTTTACCCCAACAATGTTTTCATTAGTTTCGCTCACTCTCGAAATCAAGCATTTTACAGCAGGTTGGAGCACTGTATCTCAGCACAGGAATAAGGTAGGGAAGAATTCTAAGGATCATTTTGACTGCCTCCAGAAGTGTAGATCAGATGGCAAATTGGATTTGGTGCTAGGTTCTTTCCCTTTAGGTTTTTACCCCAACAATGTTTTCATTAGTTTCGCTCACTCTCGAAATCATGCATTTTACAGCAGGTTGGAGCAGCCTGTATCTCAGCACAGGAATAAGGTAGGGAAAGAATTCTAAGGATCATTTTGACTGCCTCCAGAAGTTAGATCAGATGGCAAATTGGATTTGGTGCTAGGTCTTTCCCTTTAGGTTTTACCCCAACAATGTTTTCCTTAGTTTCGCTCACTCTCGAAATCAAGCATTTTACAGCAGGTTGGAGCAGCCTGTATCTCAGCACAGGAATAAGGTAGGGAAGAATTCTAAGGATCATTTTGACTGCCTCCAGAAGTTAGATCAGATGGCAAATTGTATTTGGTGCTAGGTCTTTCCCTTTAGGTTTTACCCCAACAATGTTTTCATTGAGTTTCGCTCACTCTCGAAATCAAGCATTTTACAGCAGGTTGGAGCAGCCTGTATCTCAGCACAGGAATAAGGTAGGGAAGAATTCTAAGGATCATTTTGACTGCCTCCAGAAGTTAGATCAGATGGCAAATTGGATTTGGTGCTAGGTCTTTCCCTTTAGGTTTTACCCAACAATGTTTTCATTAGTTTCGCTCACTCTCGAAATCAAGCATTTTACAGCAGGTTGGAGCAGCCTGTATCTCAGCACAGGGAATAAGGTAGGGAAGAATTCTAAGGATCATTTTGACTGCCTCCAGAAGTTAGATCAGATGGCAAATTGTATTTGGTGCTAGGTCTTTCCCTTTAGGTTTTACCCCAACAATGTTTTCATTAGTTTCGCTCACTCTCGAAATCAAGCATTTTACAGCAGGTTGGAGCAGCCTGTATCTCAGCACAGGAATAAGGTAGGGAAGAATTCTAAGGATCATTTTGACTGCCTCCAGAAGTTAGATCAGATGGCAAATTGGATTTGGTGCTAGGTCTTTCCCTTTAGGTTTTACCCCAACAATGTTTTCATTAGTTTCGCTCACTCTCGAAATCAAGCATTTTACAGCAGGTTGGAGCAGCCTGTATGTCAGCACAGGAATAAGGTAGGAAAGAATTCTAAGGATCATTTTGACTGCCTCCAGAAGTTAGATCAGATGGCAAATTGTATTTGGGTGATAGGTCTTTCCCTTTAGGTTTTACCCCAACAATGTTTTCATTAGTTTCGCTCACTCTCGAAATCAAGCATTTTACAGCAGGTTGGAGCAGCCTGTATCTCAGCACAGGAATAAGGTAGGGAAGAATTCAAATACTCATTTTGACTGCCTCCAGAAGTTAGATCAGATGGCAAATTGGATTTTGGTGCTAGGTCTTTCCCTTTAGGTTTTACCCCAACAATGTTTTCATTAGTTTCGCTCACTCTCGGAAATCAAGCATTTTACAGCAGGTTGGAGCAGCCTGTATCTCAGCACATGGAATAAGGTAGGGAAGAATTCTAAGGATCATTTTGAACTGCCTCCAGAAGTTAGATCAGATGGCAAATTGGATTTGGTGCTAGGTCTTTCCCTTTAGGTTTTACCCCAACAATGTTTTCATTAGTTTCGCTCACTCTCGAAATCAAGCATTTTACAGCAGGTTGGAGCAGCCTGTATCTCAGCACAGGAATAAGGTAGGGAAGAATTCTAAGGATCATTTTGACTGCCCTCCAGAAGGTAGATCAGATGGCAAATTGATTTTGGTGCTAGGTCTTTCCCTTTAGGTTTTACCCCAACAATGTTTTCATTAGTTTCGCTCACTCTCGAAATCAAGCATATTTACAGCAGGTTGGAGCAGCCTGTATCTCAGCACAGGAATAAGGTAGGAAAGAATTCTAAGGATCATTTTGACTGCCTCCAGAAGTTAGATCAGATGGCAAATTGGATTTGGTGCTAGGTCTTTCCCTTTAGGTTTTACCCCAACAATGTTTTCATTAGTTTCGCTCACTCTCGAATCAAGCATTTTACAGCAGGTTGGAGCAGCCTGTATCTCAGCACAGGAATAAGGTAGGGGAAGAATACTAAGGCTCATTTTGACTGCCTCCAGAAGTTAGATCAGATGGCAAATTGGATTTGGTGCTAGGTCTTTCCCTTTAGGTTTTACCCCAACAATGTTTTCATTAGTTGTCGCTCACTCTCGAAATCAGCATTTTACAGCAGGTTGGAGCAGCCTGTATGTCAGCACAGGAATAAGGTAGGAAAGAAATTCTAAGGATCATTTTGACTGCCTCCAGAAGGTTAGATCCAGATGGCAAATTGGATTTGGTGCTAGGTCTTTCCCTTTAGGTTTTACCCCAACAATGTTTTTCATTAGTTTTCGCTCACTCTCGAAATCAAAGCATTTTACAGCAGGTTGGAGCAGCCTGTATCTCAGCACAGGAATAAGGGTAGGGAAGAATTCTAAGGATCATTTTGACTGCCTCCAGAAGTTAGATCAGATGGCAAATTGGATTTGGTGCTAGGTCTTTCCCTTTAGGTTTTACCCCCAACATATGTTTTCATTAGTTTCGCTCACTCTCGAAATCAAGCATTTTACAGCAGGTTGGAGCAGCCTGTATCTCAGCACAGGAATAAGGTAAGGAAGAATTCAAATACTCATTTTGACTGCCTCCAGAAGTTAGATCAGATGGCAAATTGGATTTGGTGCTAGGTCTTTCCCTTTAGGTTTTACCCCAACAATGTTTTCATTAGTTTCGCTCACTCTCGAAATCAAGCATTTTACAGCAGGTTGGAGCAGCCTGTATCTCAGCACAGGAATAAGGTAGGGGAAGAATTCTAAGGATCATTTTGACTGCCTCCAGAAGTTAGATCAGATGGCAAATTGGATTTTTGGTGCTAGGTCTTTCCCTTTAGGTTTTACCCCAACAATGTTTTCATTAGTTTCGCTCACTCTCGAAATCAAGCATTTTACAGCAGGTTGGAGCAGCCTGTATCTCAGCACAGGAATAAGGTAGAGGGAAGAATTCTAAGGATCATTTTGACTGCCTCCAGAAGTTAGATCAGATGGCAAATTGGATTTGGTGCTAGGGTCTTTCCCTTTAGGTTTTACCCCAACAATGTTTTCATTAGTTTCGCTCACTCTCGAAATCAAGCATTTTACAGCAGGTTGGAGCAGCCTGTATGATCCAGCCCAGGGAATAAGGTAGGAAGGAATTCTAAGGATCATTTTGACTGCCTCCAGAAGTTAGATCAGATGGCAAATTGGATTTGGTGCTAGGTCTTTCCCTTTAGGTTTTACCCCAACAATGTTTTCATTAGTTTCGCTCACTCTCGAAATCAAGCATTTTACAGCAGGTTGGAGCAGCCTGTATCTCAGCACAGGAATAAGGTAGGGAAGAATTCTAAGGATCATTTTGACTGCCTCCAGAAGTTAGATCAGATGGCAAATTGTATTTGGTGCTAGGTCTTTCCCTTTAGGTTTTACCCCAACAATGTTTTTCATTAGTTTCGCTCACTCTCGAAATCAAGCATATTACAGCAGGTTGGAGCGAGCCTGTATCTCAGCACAGGAATAAGGTAGGGAAGAATTCTAAGGATCATTTTGACTGCCTCCAGAAGTTAGATCAGATGGCAAATTGTATTTGGTGCTAGGTCTTTCCCTTTAGGTTTTACCCCAACAATGTTTTCATTAGTTTCGCTCACTCTCGAAATCAAGCATTTTACAGCAGGTTGGAGCAGCCTGTATCTCAGCACAGGAATAAGGTAGGGAAGAATTCTAAGGATCATTTTGACTGCCTCCAGAAGTTTAGATCAGATGGCAAATTGGATTTGGTGCTAGGTCTTTCCCTTTAGGTTTTACCCCAACAATGTTTTCATTAGTTTCGCTCACTCTCGAAATCAAGCATTTTACAGCAGGTTGGAGCACCCTGTATCTCAGCACAGGAATAAGGTAGGGAAGAATTCAAATACTCATTTTGACTGCCTCCAGAAGTGTAGATCAGATGGGCAAATTGGATTTGGGTGCTAGGTCTTTCCCTTTAGGTTTTACCCCAACAATGTTTTCAATTAGTTCTCGCTCACTCTCGAAATCAAGCATTTTACAGCAGGTTGGAGCAGCCTGTATCTCAGCACAGGAATAAGGTAGGGAAGAATTCTAAGGATCATTTTGACTGCCTCCAGAAGTTAGATCAGATGGCAATTGGATTTTGGTGCTAGGTCTTTCCCTTTAGGTTTTACCCCCAACAATGTTTTCATTAGTTTCGCTCACTCTCGAAATCAAGCATTTTACAGCAGGTTTGGAGCAGCCTGTAACTCAGCACAGGAATAAGGTAGGGAAGAATTCTAAGGATCATTTTGACTGCCTCCAGAAGTTAGATCAGATGGCAAATTGGATTTGGTGCTAGGTCTTTCCCTTTAGGTTTTACCCCAACAATGTTTTCATTAGTTTCGCTCACTCTCGAAATCAAGCATTTTACAGCAGGTTGGAGCAGCCCTGTATGTCAGCACAGGGAATAAGGTAGGAAAGAATTCTAAGGATCATTTTGACTGCCTCCAGAAGTTAGATCAGATGGCAAAATTGGATTTGGTGCTAGGTCTTTCCCTTTAGGTTTTACCCCAACAATGTTTTCATTAGTTTCGCTCACTCTCGAAATCAAGCATTTTACAGCAGGTTGGAGCAGCCTGTATCTCAGCACAGGAATAAGGTAGGGAAGAATTCTAAGGATCATTTTGACTGCCTCCAGAAGGGTTAGATCAGATGGCAAATTGTATTTGGTGCTTGGTCTTTCCCTTTAGGTTTTACCCCAACAATGTTTTCATTAGTTTCGCTCACTCTCGAAATCAAGCATTTTTACAGCAGGTTGGAGCAGCCTGTATCTCAGCACAGGAATAAGGTAAGGAAGAATTCAAATACTCATTTTGACTGCCTCCAGAAGTTAGATCAGATGGCAAATTGGATTTGGTGCTAGGTCTTTCCCTTTAGGTTTTACCCCAACAATGTTTTCATTAGTTTCGCTCACTCTCGAAATCAAGCATTTTACAGCAGGTTGGAGCAGCTGTATCTCAGCACAGGAAATAAGGTAAGGAAGAATTCAAATACTCATTTTGACTGCCTCCAGAAGTTAGATCAGATGGCAAATTGGATGTGGTGCTAGGTCTTTCCCTTTAGGTTTTACCCCAACAATGTTTTCATTAGTTTCGCTCACTCTCGATATCAAGCATTTTACAGCAGGTTGGAGCAGCCTGTATCTCAGCACAGGAATAAGGTAGGGGGAAGAATTCTAAGGATCATTTTGACTGCCTCCAGAAGTTAGATCAGATGGCAAATTGGATTTGGTGCTAGGTCTTTCCCTTTAGGTTTTACCCCAACAATGTTTTCATTAGTTTCGCTCTCACTCTCGAAATCAAGCATTTTACAGCAGGTTGGAGCAGCCTGTATCTCAGCACAGGAATAAGGTAGGGAAGAATTCTAAGGCTCATTTTGACTGCCTCCAGAAGTTAGATCAGATGGCAAATTGGATTTGGTGCTAGGTCATTTCCCTTTAGGTTTTACCCCAACAATGTTTTCATTAGTTTCGCTCACTCTCGAAATCAAGCATTTTACAGCAGGTTGGAGCAGCCTGTATGTCAGCACAGGAATAAGGTAGGAAAGAATTCTAAGGATCATTTTGACTGCCTCCAGAAGTTAGATCAGATGGCAAATGGATTTGGTGCTAGGTCTTTCCCTTTAGGTTTTACCCCAACAATGTTTTCATTAGTTTCGCTCACTCTCGAAATCAAGCATTTTACAGCAGGTTGGAGCAGCCTGTATCTCAGCACAGGAATAAGGTAGGGAAGAATTCTAAGGATCATTTTGACTGCCTCCAGAAGTTAGATCAGATGGCAAATTGGATTTGGTGCTAGGTCTTTCCTTTAGGTTTTTACCCCAACAATGTTTTCATTAGTTTCGCTCACTCTCGAAATCAAGCATTTTACAGCAGGTTGGAGCAGCCTGTATCTCAGCACAGGAATAAGGTAGGGAAGAATTCTAAGGATCATTTTGACTGCCTCCAGAAGTTAGATCAGATGGCAAATTGTATTTGGTGCTAGGTCTTTCCTTTAGGTTTTACCCCAACAATGTTTTCATTAGTTTCGCTCACTCTCGAAATCAAGCATTTTACAGCAGGTTGGAGCAAGCCTGTATTCTCAGCACAGGAATAAGGTAGGGAAGAATTCAAATACTCATTTTGACTGCCTCCAGAAGGTAGATCAGATGGCAAATTGGATTTGGTGCTAGGTCTTTCCCTTTAGGTTTTACCCCAACAATGTTTTCATTAGTTTCGCTCACTCTCGAAATCAAGCATTTTACAGGCAGGTTGGAGCAGCCTGTATCTCAGCACAGGAATAAGGTAGGGAAGAATTCTAAGGATCATTTTGACTGCCTCCAGAAGTTAGATCAGATGGCAAATTGGATTTGGTGCTAGGTCTTTCCCTTTTAGGTTTTACCCCAACAATGTTTTCATTAGTTTCGCTCACTCTCGAAATCAAGCATTTTACAGCAGGTTGGAGCAGCCTGTATCTCAGCACAGGGAATAAGGTAGGAAAGAATTCTAAGGATCATTTTGACTGCCTCCAGAAGTTAGATCAGATGGCAAATTGGATTTGGTGCTAGGTCTTTCCCTTTAGGTTTTACCCCAACAATGTTTTCATTAGTTTCTCGCTCACTCTCGAAATCAAGCATTTTTACAGCAGGTTGGAGCAGCCTGTATCTCAGCACAGGAATAAGGTAAGGAAGAATTCAAATACTCATTTTGACTGCCTCCAGAAGTTAGATCAGATGGCAAATTGGATTTGGTGCTAGGTCTTTCCCTTTAGGTTTTACCCCAACAATGTTTTCATTAGTTTCGCTCACTCTCGAAATCAAGCATTTTACAGCAGGTTGGAGCAGCCTGTATCTCAGCACAGGAATAAGGTAGGGAAGAATTCTAAGGATCATTTTGACTGCCCTCCAGAAGTTAGATCAGATGGCAAATTGGATTTGGTGCTAGGTCTTTCCCTTTAGGTTTTACCCCAACAATGTTTTCATTAGTTTCGCTCACTCTCGAAATCAAGCATTTTACAGCAGGTTGGAGCAGCCTGTATCTCAGCACAGGAATAAGGTAGGGAAGAATTCTAAGGATCATTTTGACTGCCTCCAGAAGTTAGATCAGATGGCAAATTGGATTTGGTGCTAGGTCTTTCCCTTTAGGTTTTACCCCAACAATGTTTTCATTAGTTTCGCTCACTCTCGAAATCAAGCATTTTACAGCAGGTTGGAGCAGCCTGTATCTCAGCACAGGAATAAGGTAGGGAAGAATTCAAATACTCATTTTGACTGCCTCCAGAAGTTAGATCAGATGGCCAATGCAATTTGGTGCTAGGCCTATCCCTTTAGGTTTTACCCCAACAATGTTTTCATTAGTTTCGCTCACTCTCGAAATCAAGCATTTTACAGCAGGTTGGAGCAGCCTGTATCTCAGCACAGGAATAAGGTAGGGAAGAATTCAAATACTCATTTTGACTGCCTCCAGAAGTTAGATCAGATGGCCAATGCAATTTGGTGCTAGGCCTTTCCCTTTAGGTTTTACCCCAACAATGTTTTCATTAGTTTCGCTCACTCTCGAAATCAAGCATTTTACAGCAGGTTGGAGCAGCCTGTATCTCAGCACAGGAATAAGGTAGGGAAGAATTCAAATACTAAGTTTGACTGCCTCCAGAAGTTAGATCAGATGGCCAATGCAATTTGGTGCTAGGCCTTTCCCTTTAGGTTTTACCCCAACAATGTTTTCATTAGTTTCGCTCACTCTCGAAATCAAGCATTTTACAGCAGGTTGGAGCAGCCTGTATCTCAGCACAGGAATAAGGTAGGGAAGAATTCAAATACTCATTTTGACTGCCTCCAGAAGTTAGATCAGATGGCAAATTGGATTTGGTGCTAGGTCTTTCCCTTTAGGTTTTACCCCAACAATGTTTTCATTAGTTTCGCTCACTCTCGAAATCAAGCATTTTACAGCAGGTTGGAGCAGCCTGTATCTCAGCACAGGAATAAGGTAGGGAAGAATTCTAAGGATCATTTTGACTGCCTCCAGAAGTTAGATCAGATGGCAAATTGGATTTGGTGCTAGGTCTTTCCCTTTAGGTATTACCCCAACAATGTTTTCATTAGTTTCGCTCACTCTCGAAATCAAGCATTTTACAGCAGGTTGGAGCAGCCTGTATCTCAGCACAGGAATAAGGTAGGGAAGAATTCTAAGGATCATTTTGACTGCCTCCAGAAGTTAGATCAGATGGCAAATTGGATTTGGTGCTAGGTCTTTCCCTTTAGGTTTTACCCCAACAATGTTTTCATTAGTTTCGCTCACTCTCGAAATCAAGCATTTTACAGCAGGTTGGAGCAGCCTGTATCTCAGCACAGGAATAAGGTAGGGAAGAATTCTAAGGATCATTTTGACTGCCTCCAGAAGTTAGATCAGATGGCAAATTGGATTTGGTGCTAGGTCTTTCCCTTTAGGTTTTACCCCAACAATGTTTTCATTAGTTTCGCTCACTCTCGAAATCAAGCATTTTACAGCAGGTTGGAGCAGCCTGTATCTCAGCACAGGAATAAGGTAGGGAAGAATTCTAAGGATCATTTTGACTGCCTCCAGAAGTTAGATCAGATGGCAAATTGGATTTGGTGCTAGGTGCTTTCCCTTTAGGTTTTACCCCAACAATGTTTTCATTAGTTTCGCTCACTCTCGAAATCAAGCATTTTACAGCAGGTTGGAGCAGCCTGTATCTCAGCACAGGAATAAGGTAGGGAAGAATTCAAATACTCATTTTGACTGCCTCCAGAAGTTAGATCAGATGGCCAATGCAATTTGGTGCTAGGCCTTTCCTTTAGGTTTTACCCAACAATGTTTTCATTAGTTTCGCTCACTCTCGAAATCAAGCATTTTACAGCAGGTTGGAGCAGCCTGTATCTCAGCACAGGAATAAGGTAGGGAAGAATTCAAATACTCATTTTGACTGCCTCCAGAAGTTAGATGAGATGGCCAATGCAATTTGGTGCTAGGCCTTTCCCTTTAGGTTTTACCCCAACAATGTTTTCATTAGTTTCGCTCACTCTCGAAATCAAGCATTTTACAGGCAGGTTGGAGCAGCCTGTATCTCAGCACAGGAATAAGGTAGGGAAGAATTCAAATACTAAGTTTGACTGCCTCCAGAAGTTAGATCAGATGGCCAATGCAATTTGGTGCTAGGCCCTTTCCCTTTAGGTTTTACCCCAACAATGTTTTCATTAGTTTCGCTCACTCTCGAAAGCAAGCATTTTACAGCAGGTTGGAGCAGCCTGTATCTCAGCACAGGAATAAGGTAGGGGAAGAATTCTAAGGATCATTTTGACTGCCTCCAGAGGTTAGATCAGATGGCTTATGCAATTTGGTGCTAGGCCTTTTCCTTTAGGTTTTACCCCAACAATGTTTTCATTAGTTTCGCTCACTCTCGAAATCAAGCATTTTACAGCAGGTTGGAGCAGCCTGTATCTCAGCACAGGAATAAGGTAGGGAAGAATTCTAAGGATCATTTTGACTGCCTCCAGAAGTTAGATCAGATGGCCAATGCAATTTGGTGCTAGGCCTTTCCCTTTAGGTTTTTACCCCAACAATGTTTTCATTAGTTTCGCTCACTCTCGAAATCAAGCATTTTTACAGCAGGTTGGAGCAGCCTGTATCTCAGCACAGGAATAAGGTAGGGAAGAATTCTAAGGATCATTTTGAATGCCTCCAGAAGTTAGATCAGATGGCAAATTGGATTTGGTGCTAGGTCTTTCCCTTTAGGTTTTACCCCCAACAATGTTTTCATTAGTTTCGCTCACTCTCGAAATCAAGCATTTTACAGCAGGTTGGAGCAGCCTGTAATCTCAGCACAGGAATAAGGTAGGGAAGAATTCAAATACTCATTTTGACTGCCTCCAGAAGTTAGATCAGATGGCAAATTGTATTTGGTGCTAGGTCTTTCCCTTTAGGTATTACCCCAACAATGTTTTCATTAGTTTCGCTCACTCTCGAAATCAAGCATTTTACAGCAGGTTGGAGCAGCCTGTATCTCAGCACAGGAATAAGGTAGGGAAGAATTCTAAGGATCATTTTGACTGCCTCCAGAAGTTAGATCAGATGGCCAATGAAATTTGGTGCTAGGTCTTTCCCTTTAGGTTTTACCCCAACAATGTTTTCATTAGTTTCGCTCACTCTCGAAATCAAGCATTTTACAGCAGGTTGGAGCAGCCTGTATCTCAGCACAGGAATAAGGTAGGGAAGAATTCTAAGGATCATTTTGACTGCCTCCAGAAGTTAGATCAGATGGCAAATTGTATTTGGTGCTAGGTCTTTCCCTTATGGTTTTACCCCCAACAATGTTTTCACTAGTTTCGCTCACTCTCGAAATCAAGCATTTTACAGCAGGTTGGAGCAGCCTGTATCTCAGCACAGGAATAAGGTAGGGAAGAATTCAAATACTCATTTTGACTGCCTCCAGAAGTTAGATCAGATGGCAAATTGGATTTGGTGCTAGGTCTTTCCCTTTAGGTTTTACCCCAACAATGTTTTCATTAGTTTCGCTCACTCTCGAAATCAAGCATTTTACAGCAGGTTGGAGCAGCCTGTATCTCAGCACAGGAATAAGGTAGGGAAGAATTCAAATACTCATTGTGACTGCCTCCAGAAGTTAGATCAGATGGCCAATGCAATTTGGTGCTAGGCCTTTCCCTTTAGGTTTTACCCCAACAATGTTTTCATTAGTTTCGCTCACTCTCGAAATCAAGCATTTTACAGCAGGTTGGAGCAGCCTGTATCTCAGCACCGGAATAAGGTAAGGAAGAATTCAAATACTCATTTTGACTGCCTCCAGAAGTTAGGTCAGATGGCAAATTGTATTTGGTGCTAGGTCTTTCCCTTTAGGTTTTACCCCCAACAATGTTTTCATTAGTTTCGCTCACTCTCGAAATCAAGCATTTTACAGCAGGTTGGAGCAGCCTGTATCTCAGCACAGGAATAAGGTAGGGAAGAATTCTAAGGATCATTTTGACTGCCTCCAGAAGTTAGATCAGATGGCAAATTGTATTTGGTGCTAGGTCTTTCCCTTTAGGTTTTACCCCAACAATGTTTTCATTAGTTTCGCTCACTCTCGAAATCAAGCATTTTACAGCAGGTTGGAGCAGCCTGTATCTCAGCACAGGAATAAGGTAGGGAAGAATTCAAATACTCATTTTGACTGCCTCCAGAAGTTAGATCAGATGGCAAATTGGATTTGGTGCTAGGTCTTTCCCTTTAGGTTTTACCCCAACAATGTTTTCATTAGTTTCGCTCACTCTCGAAATCAAGCATTTTACAGCAGGTTGGAGCAGCCTGTATCTCAGCACAGGAATAAGGTAGGGAAGAATTCTAAGGATCATTTTGACTGCCTCCAGAAGTTAGATCAGATGGCAAATTGTATTTGGTGCTAGGTCTTTCCCTTTAGGTTTTACCCCAACAATGTTTTCATTAGTTTCGCTCACTCTCGAAATCAAGCATTTTACAGCAGGTTGGAGCAGCCTGTATCTCAGCACAGGAATAAGGTAGGGAAGAATTCAAATACTCATTTTGACTGCCTCCAGAAGTTAGATTAGATGGCCAATGGAATGTGGTGCTAGGCCTTTCCCTTTAGGTTTTACCCCAACAATGTTTTCATTAGTTTCGCTCACTCTCGAAATCAAGCATTTTACAGCAGGTTGGAGCAGCCTGTATCTCAGCACAGGAATAAGGTAGGGAAGAATTCTAAGGATCATTTTGACTGCCTCCAGAAGTTAGATTAGATGGCAAATTGTATTTGGTGCTAGGTCTTTCCCTTTAGGTTTTACCCCAACAATGTTTTCATTAGTTTCGCTCACTCTCGAAATCAAGCATTTTACAGCAGGTTGGAGCAGCCTGTATCTCAGCACAGCAATAAGGTAGGGAAGAATTCAAATACTCATTTTGACTGCCTCCAGAAGTTAGATCAGATGGCAAATTGTATTTGGTGCTAGGTTTTCCCTTTAGGTATTACCCCAACAATGTTTTCATTAGTTTCGCTCACTCTCGAAATCAAGCATTTTACAGCAGGTTGGAGCAGCCTGTATCTCAGCACAGGAATAAGGTAGGGAAGAATTCAAATACTCATTTTGACTGCCTCCAGAAGTTAGATCAGATGGCCAATGGAATTTGGTGCTAGAACGTTCCCTTTAGGTTTTACCCCAACAATGTTTTCATTAGTTTCGCTCACTCTCGAAATCAAGCATTTTACAGCAGGTTGGAGCAGCCTGTATCTCAGCACAGGAATAAGGTAGGGAAGAATTCAAATACTCATTTTGACTGCCTCCACAAGTTAGATCAGATGGCAAATTGTATTTGGTGCTAGGTCTTTCCCTTTAGGTTTTACCCCAACAATGTTTTCATTAGTTTCGCTCACTCTCTAAATCAAGCATTTTACAGCAGATTGGAGCAGCCTGTATCTCAGCACAGGAATAAGGTAGGGAAGAATTCAAATACTAATTTTGACTGCCTCCAGAAGTTAGATCAGATGGCCAATGCAATTTGGTGCTAGGCCTTTCCCTTTAGGTTTTACCCCAACAATGTTTTCATTAGTTTCGCTCACTCTCGAAATCAAGCATTTTACAGCAGGTTGGAGCAGCCTGTATCTCAGCACAGGAATAAGGTAGGGAAGAATTCAAATACTCATTGTGACTGCCTCCAGAAGTTAGATCAGATGGCCAATGCAATTTGGTGCTAGGTCTTTCCCTTTAGGTTTTACCCCAACAATGTTTTCATTAGTTTCGCTCACTCTCGAAATCAAGCATTTTACAGCAGGTTGGAGCAGCCTGTATCTCAGCACAGGAATAAGGGAAGGAAGAATTCAAATACTCATTTTGACTGCCTCCAGAAGTTAGATCAGATGGCAAATTGTATTTGGTGCTAGGTCTTTCCCTTTAGGTTTTACCCCAACAATGTTTTCATTAGTTTCGCTCACTCTCGAAATCAAGCATTTTACAGCAGGTTGGAGCAGCCTGTATCTCAGCACAGGAATAAGGTAGGGAATAATTCAAATACTCATTTTGACTGCCTCCAGAAGTTAGATCAGATGGCCAATGCAATTTGGTGCTAGGCCTTTCCCTTTAGGTTTTACCCCAACAATGTTTTCATTAGTTTCGCTCACTCTCGAAATCAAGCATTTTACAGCAGGTTGGAGCAGCCTGTATCTCAGCACAGGAATAAGGTAGGGAAGAATTCAAATACTCATTTTGACTGCCTCCAGAAGTTAGATCAGATGGCCAATGCAATTTGGTGCTAGGCCTTTCCCTTTAGGTTTTACCCCAACAATGTTTTCATTAGTTTCGCTCACTTACAAAATCAAGCATTTTACAGCAGGTTGGAGCAGCCTGTATCTCAGCACAGGAATAAGGTAGGGAAGAATTCTAAGGATCATTTTGACTACCTCCAGATGTTAGATCAGATGGCCAATGCAATTTGGTGCTAGGCCTTTCCCTTTAGGTTTTACCCCAACAATGTTTTCATTAGTTTCGCTCACTCTCGAAATCAAGCATTTTACAGCAGGTTGGAGCAGCCTGTATCTCAGCACAGGAATAAGGTAGGGAAGAATTCAAATACTCATTTTGACTGCCTCCAGAAGTTAGATCAGATGGCCAATGCCATTTGGTGCTAGGCCTTTCCCTTTAGGTTTTACCCCAAGAATGTTTTCATTAGTTTCGCTCACTCTCGAAATCAAGCATTTTACAGCAGGTTGGAGCAGCCTGTATCTCAGCACAGGAATAAGGTAGGGAAGAATTCTAAGGATCATTTTGACTGCCTCCAGAAGTTAGATCAGATGGCCAATGCAATGTGGCGCTAGGCCTTTCCCTTTAGGTTTTACCCCAACAATGTTTTCATTAGTTTCGCTCACTCTCGAAATCAAGCATTTTACAGCAGGTTGGAGCAGCCTGTATCTCAGCACAGGAATAAGGTAGGGAAGAATTCAAATACTCATTTTGACTGCCTCCAGAAGTTAGATCAGATGGCAAATTGTATTTGGTGCTAGGTCTTTCCCTTTAGGTTTTACCCCAACAATGTTTTCATTAGTTTCGCTCACTCTCAAAATCAAGCATTTTACAGCAGATTGGAGCAGCCTGTATCTCAGCACAGGAATAAGGTAGGGAAGAATTCAAATACTAATTTTGACTGCCTCCAGAAGTTAGATCAGATGGCCAATGCAATTTGGTGCTAGGCCTTTCCCTTTAGGTTTTACCCCAACAATGTTTTCATTAGTTTCGCTCACTCTCGAAATCAAGCATTTTACAGCAGGTTGGAGCAGCCTGTATCTCAGCACAGGAATAAGGTAGGGAAGAATTCAAATACTCATTGTGACTGCCTCCAGAAGTTAGATCAGATGGCCAATGCAATTTGGTGCTAGGTCTTTCCCTTTGGGTTTTACCCCAACAATGTTTTCATTAGTTTCGCTCACTCTCGAAATCAAGCATTTTACAGCAGGTTGGAGCAGCCTGTATCTCAGCACAGGAATAAGGGAAGGAAGAATTCAAATACTCATTTTGACTGCCTCCAGAAGTTAGATCAGATGGCAAATTGGATTTGGTGCTAGGTCTTTCCCTTTAGGTTTTACCCCAACAATGTTTTCATTAGTTTCGCTCACTCTCGAAATCAAGCATTTTACAGCAGGTTGGAGCAGCCTGTATCTCAGCACAGGAATAAGGTAGGGAATAATTCAAATACTCATTTTGACTGCCTCCAGAAGTTAGATCAGATGGCCAATGCAATTTGGTGCTAGGCCTTTCCCTTTAGGTTTTACCCCAACAATGTTTTCATTAGTTTCGCTCACTCTCGAAATCAAGCATTTTACAGCAGGTTGGAGCAGCCTGTATCTCAGCACAGGAATAAGGTAGGGAAGAATTCAAATACTCATTTTGACTGCCTCCAGAAGTTAGATCAGATGGCCAATGCAATTTGGTGCTAGGCCTTTCCCTTTAGGTTTTACCCCAACAATGTTTTCATTAGTTTCGCTCACTCACAAAATCAAGCATTTTACAGCAGGTTGGAGCAGCCTGTATCTCAGCACAGGAATAAGGTAGGGAAGAATTCTAAGGATCATTTTGACTACCTCCAGATGTTAGATCAGATGGCCAATGCAATTTGGTGCTAGGCCTTTCCCTTTAGGTTTTACCCCAACAATGTTTTCATTAGTTTCGCTCACTCTCGAAATCAAGCATTTTACAGCAGGTTGGAGCAGCCTGTATCTCAGCACAGGAATAAGGTAGGGAAGAATTCAAATACTCATTTTGACTGCCTCCAGAAGTTAGATCAGATGGCCAATGCCATTTGGTGCTAGGCCTTTCCCTTTAGGTTTTACCCCAAGAATGTTTTCATTAGTTTCGCTCACTCTCGAAATCAAGCATTTTACAGCAGGTTGGAGCAGCCTGTATCTCAGCACAGGAATAAGGTAGGGAAGAATTCTAAGGATCATTTTGACTGCCTCCAGAAGTTAGATCAGATGGCCAATGCAATGTGGCGCTAGGCCTTTCCCTTTAGGTTTTACCCCAACAATGTTTTCATTAGTTTCGCTCACTCTCGAAATCAAGCATTTTACAGCAGGTTGGAGCAGCCTGTATCTCAGCACAGGAATAAGGTAGGGAAGAATTCAAATACTCATTTTGACTGCCTCCAGAAGTTAGATCAGATGGCAAATTGTATTTGGTGCTAGGTCTTTCCCTTTAGGTTTTACCCCAACAATGTTTTCATTAGTTTCGCTCACTCTCAAAATCAAGCATTTTACAGCAGATTGGAGCAGCCTGTATCTCAGCACAGGAATAAGGTAGGGAAGAATTCAAATACTAATTTTGACTGCCTCCAGAAGTTAGATCAGATGGCCAATGCAATTTGGTGCTAGGCCTTTCCCTTTAGGTTTTACCCCAACAATGTTTTCATTAGTTTCGCTCACTCTCGAAATCAAGCATTTTACAGCAGGTTGGAGCAGCCTGTATCTCAGCACAGGAATAAGGTAGGGAAGAATTCAAATACTCATTGTGACTGCCTCCAGAAGTTAGATCAGATGGCCAATGCAATTTGGTGCTAGGTCTTTCCCTTTAGGTTTTACCCCAACAATGTTTTCATTAGTTTCGCTCACTCTCGAAATCAAGCATTTTACAGCAGGTTGGAGCAGCCTGTATCTCAGCACAGGAATAAGGGAAGGAAGAATTCAAATACTCATTTTGACTGCCTCCAGAAGTTAGATCAGATGGCAAATTGGATTTGGTGCTAGGTCTTTCCCTTTAGGTTTTACCCCAACAATGTTTTCATTAGTTTCGCTCACTCTCGAAATCAAGCATTTTACAGCAGGTTGGAGCAGCCTGTATCTCAGCACAGGAATAAGGTAGGGAATAATTCAAATACTCATTTTGACTGCCTCCAGAAGTTAGATCAGATGGCCAATGCAATTTGGTGCTAGGCCTTTCCCTTTAGGTTTTACCCCAACAATGTTTTCATTAGTTTCGCTCACTCTCGAAATCAAGCATTTTACAGCAGGTTGGAGCAGCCTGTATCTCAGCACAGGAATAAGGTAGGGAAGAATTCAAATACTCATTTTGACTGCCTCCAGAAGTTAGATCAGATGGCCAATGCAATTTGGTGCTAGGCCTTTCCCTTTAGGTTTTACCCCAACAATGTTTTCATTAGTTTCGCTCACTCACAAAATCAAGCATTTTACAGCAGGTTGGAGCAGCCTGTATCTCAGCACAGGAATAAGGTAGGGAAGAATTCTAAGGATCATTTTGACTACCTCCAGATGTTAGATCAGATGGCCAATGCAATTTGGTGCTAGGCCTTTCCCTTTAGGTTTTACCCCAACAATGTTTTCATTAGTTTCGCTCACTCTCGAAATCAAGCATTTTACAGCAGGTTGGAGCAGCCTGTATCTCAGCACAGGAATAAGGTAGGGAAGAATTCAAATACTCATTTTGACTGCCTCCAGAAGTTAGATCAGATGGCCAATGCCATTTGGTGCTAGGCCTTTCCCTTTAGGTTTTACCCCAAGAATGTTTTCATTAGTTTCGCTCACTCTCGAAATCAAGCATTTTACAGCAGGTTGGAGCAGCCTGTATCTCAGCACAGGAATAAGGTAGGGAAGAATTCTAAGGATCATTTTGACTGCCTCCAGAAGTTGGATCAGATGGCCAATGCAATGTGGCGCTAGGCCTTTCCCTTTAGGTTTTACCCCAACAATGTTTTCATTAGTTTCGCTCACTCTCGAAATCAAGCATTTTACAGCAGGTTGGAGCAGCCTGTATCTCAGCACAGGAATAAGGTAGGGAAGAATTCAAATACTCATTTTGACTGCCTCCAGAAGTTAGATCAGATGGCAAATTGGATTTGGTGCTAGGTCTTTCCCTTTAGGTTTTACCCCAACAATGTTTTCATTAGTTTCGCTCACTCTCGAAATCAAGCATTTTACAGCAGGTTGGAGCAGCCTGTATCTCAGCACAGGAATAAGGTAGGGAAGAATTCAAATACTCATTTTGACTGCCTCCAGAAGTTAGATCAGATGGCAAATTGGATTTGGTGCTAGGTCTTTCCCTTTAGGTTTTACCCCAACAATGTTTTCATTAGTTTCGCTCACTCTCGAAATCAAGCATTTTACAGCAGGTTGGAGCAGCCTGTATCTCAGCACAGGAATAAGGTAGGGAAGAATTCTAAGGATCATTTTGACTGCCTCCAGAAGTTAGATCAGATGGCAAATTGTATTTGGTGCCAGGTCTTTCCCTTTAGGTTTTACCCCAACAATGTTTTCATTAGTTTCGCTCACTCTCGAAATCAAGCATTTTACAGCAGGTTGGAGCAGCCTGTATCTCAGCACAGGAATAAGGTAGGGAAGAATTCAAATACTCATTTTGACTGCCTCCAGAAGTTAGATCAGATGGCCAATGCAATTTGGTGCTAGGCCTTTCCCTTTAGGTTTTACCCCTACAATGTTTTCATTAGTTTCGCTCACTCTCAAAATCAAGCATTTTACAGCAGGTTGGAGCAGCCTGTATCTCAGCACAGGAATAAGGTAGGGAAGAATTCAAATACTCATTTTGACTGCCTCCAGAAGTTAGATCAGATGGCAAATTGGATTTGGTGCTAGGTCTTTCCCTTTAGGTTTTACCCCAACAATGTTTTCATTAGTTTCGATCACTCTCGAAATCAAGCATTTTACAGCAGGTTGGAGCAGCCTGTATCTCAGCACAGGTATACGGTAGGGAAGAATTCTAAGGATCATTTTGACTGCCTCCAGAAGTTAGATCAGATGGCAAATTGGATTTGGTGCTAGGCCTTTCCCTTTAGGTTTTACCCCAACAATGTTTTCATTAGTTTTGCTCACTCTCGAAATCAAGCATTTTACAGCAGGTTGGAGCAGCCTGTATCTCAGCACAGGAATAAGGTAGGGAAGAATTCTAAGGATCATTTTGACTGCCTCCAGAAGTTAGATCAGATGGCAAATTGGATTTGGTGCTAGGTCTTTCCCTTTAGGTTTTACCCCAACAATGTTTTCATTAGTTTCGCTCACTCTCGAAATCAAGCATTTTACAGCAGGTTGGAGCAGCCTGTATCTCAGCACAGGAATAAGGTAGGGAAGAATTCAAATACTCATTTTGACTGCCTCCAGAAGTTAGATCAGATGGCAAATTGGATTTGGTGCTAGGTCTTTCCCTTTAGGTTTTACCCCAACAATGTTTTCATTAGTTTCGCTCACTCTCGAAATCAAGCATTTTACAGCAGGTTGGAGCAGCCTGTATCTCAGCACAGGAATAAGGTAGGGAAGAATTCAAATACTCATTTTGACTGCCTCCAGAAGTTAGATCAGATGGCCAATTCAATTTGGTGCTAGGCCTTTCCCTTTAGGTTTTACCCCAACAATATTTTCATTAGTTTCGCTCACTCTCGAAATCAAGCATTTTACAGCAGGTTGGAGCAGCCTGTATCTCAGCACAGGAATAAGGTAGGGAAGAATTCAAATACTCATTTTGACTGCCTCCAGAAGTTAGATCAGATGGCAAATTGGATTTGGTGCTAGGTCTTTCCCTTTAGGTTTTACCCCAACAATGTTTTCATTAGTTTCGCTCACTCTCGAAATCAAGCATTTTACAGCAGGTTGGAGCAGCCTGTATCTCAGCACAGGAATAAGGTAGGGAAGAATTCAAATACTCATTTTGTCTGCCTCCAGAAGTTAGATCAGATGGCCAATGCAATTTGGTGCTAGGCCTTTCCCTTTAGGTTTTACCCCAACAATGTTTTCATTAGTTTCGCTCACTCTCGAAATCAAGCATTTTACAGCAGGTTGGAGCAGCCTGTATCTCAGCACAGGAATAAGGTAGGGAAGAATTCAAATACTCATTGTGACTGCCTCCAGAAGTTAGATCAGATGGCCAATGCAATTTGGTGCTAGGCCTTTCCCTTTAGGTTTTACCGCAACAATGTTTTCATTAGTTTCGCTCACTCTCGAAATCAAGCATTTTACAGCAGGTTGGAGCAGCCTGTATCTCAGCACAGGAATAAGGGAAGGAAGAATTCAAATACTCATTTTGACTGCCTCCAGAAGTTAGATCAGATGGCAAATTGTATTTGGTGCTAGGTCTTTCCCTTTAGGTTTTACCCCAACAATGTTTTCATTAGTTTCGCTCACTCTCGAAATCAAGCATTTTACAGCAGGTTGGAGCAGCCTGTATCTCAGCACAGGAATAAGGTAGGGAAGAATTCAAATACTCATTTTGTCTGCCTCCACAAGTTAGATCAGATGGCCAATGCAATTTGGTGCTAGGCCTTTCCCTTTAGGTTTTACCCCAACAATGTTTTCATTAGTTTCGCTCACTCTCGAAATCAAGCATTTTACAGCAGGTTGGAGCAGCCTGTATCTCAGCACAGGAATAAGGTAGGGAAGAATTCAAATACTCATTTTGACTGCCTCCAGAAGTTAGATCAGATGGCCAATGCAATTTGGTGCTAGGCCTTTCCCTTTAGGTTTTACCCCAACAATGTTTTCATTAGTTTCGCTCACTCACAAAATCAAGCTTTTTACAGCAGGTTGGAGCAGCCTGTATCTCAGCACAGGAATAAGGTAGGGAAGAATTCTAAGGATCATTTTGACTACCTCCAGATGTTAGATCAGATGGCCAATGCAATTTGGTGCTAGGCCTTTCCCTTTAGGTTTTACCCCAACAATGTTTTCATTAGTTTTGCTCACTCTCGAAATCAAGCATTTTACAGCAGGTTGGAGCAGCCTGTATCTCAGCACAGGAATAAGGTAGGGAAGAATTCAAATACTCATTTTGACTGCCTCCAGAAGTTAGATCAGATGGCCAATGCAATTTGGTGCTAGGCCTTTCCCTTTAGGTTTTACCCCAACAATGTTTTCATTAGTTTCGCTCACTCTCGAAATCAAGCATTTTACAGCAGGTTGGAGCAGCCTGTATCTCAGCACAGGAATAAGGTAGGGAAGAATTCTAAGGATCATTTTGACTGCCTCCAGAAGTTAGATCAGATGGTCAATGCAATGTGGCGCTAGGCCTTTCCCTTTAGGTTTTACCCCAACAATGTTTTCATTAGTTTCGCTCACTCTCGAAATCAAGCATTTTACAGCAGGTTGGAGCAGCCTGTATCTCAGCACAGGAATAAGGTAGGGAAGAATTCAAATACTCATTTTGACTGCCTCCAGAAGTTAGATCAGATGGCAAATTGGATTTGGTGCTAGGTCTTTCCCTTTAGGTTTTACCCCAACAATGTTTTCATTAGTTTCGCTCACTCTCGAAATCAAGCATTTTACAGCAGGTTGGAGCAGCCTGTATCTCAGCACAGGTATAAGGTAGGGAAGAATTCTAAGGATCATTTTGACTGCCTCCAGAAGTTAGATCAGATGGCCAATGCAATTTGGTGCTAGGCCTTTCCCTTTAGGTTTTACCCCAACAATGTTTTCATTAGTTTCGCTCACTCTCGAAATCAAGCATTTTACAGCAGGTTGGAGCAGCCTGTATCTCAGCACAGGAATAAGGTAGGGAAGAATTCAAATACTCATTGTGACTGCCTCCAGAAGTTAGATCAGATGGCCAATGCAATTTGGTGCTAGGTCTTTCCCTTTAGGTTTTACCCCAACAATGTTTTCATTAGTTTCGCTCACTCTCGAAATCAAGCATTTTACAGCAGGTTGGAGCAGCCTGTATCTCAGCACAGGAATAAGGTAGGGAAGAATTCTAAGGATCATTTTGACTGCCTCCACAAGTTAGATCAGATGGCAAATTGGATTTGGTGCTAGGTCTTTCCCTTTAGGTTTTACCCCAACAATGTTTTCATTAGTTTCGCTCACTCTCGAAATCAAGCATTTTACAGCAGGTTGGAGCAGCCTGTATCTCAGCACAGGTATAAGGTAGGGAAGAATTCTAAGGCTCATTTTGACTGCCTCCAGAAGTTAGATCAGATGGCAAATTGGATTTGGTGCTAGGTCTTTCCCTTTAGGTTTTACCCCAACAATGTTTTCATTAGTTTCGCTCACTCTCGAAATCAAGCATTTTACAGCAGGTTGGAGCAGCCTGTATCTCAGCACAGGAATAAGGTAGGGAAGAATTCAAATACTCATTTTGACTGCCTCCAGAAGTTAGATCAGATGGCCAATTCAATTTGGTGCTAGGCCTTTCCCTTTAGGTTTTACCCCAACAATGTTTTCATTAGTTTCGCTCACTCTCGAAATCAAGCATTTTACAGCAGGTTGGAGCACCCTGTATCTCAGCACAGGAATAAGGTAGGGAAGAATTCAAATACTCATTTTGACTGCCTCCAGAAGTTAGATCAGATGGCAAATTGGATTTGGTGCTAGGTCTTTCCCTTTAGGTTTTACCCCAACAATGTTTTCATTAGTTTCGCTCACTCTCGAAATCAAGCATTTTACAGCAGGTTGGAGCAGCCTGTATCTCAGCACAGGAATAAGGTAGGGAAGAATTCTAAGGATCATTTTGACTGCCTCCAGAAGTTAGATCAGATGGCAAATTCTATTTGGTGCCAGGTCTTTCCCTTTAGGTTTTACCCCAACAATGTTTTCATTAGTTTCGCTCACTCTCGAAAACAAGCATTTTACAGCGGGTTGGAGCAGCCTGTATCTCAGCACAGGAATAAGGTAGGGAAGAATTCAAATACTCATTTTGACTGCCTCCATAAGTTAGATCAGATGGCCAATGCAATTTGGTGCTAGGCCTTTCCCTTTAGGTTTTACCCCAACAATGTTTTCATTAGTTTCGCTCACTCTCAAAATCAAGCATTTTACAGCAGGTTGGAGCAGCCTGTATCTCAGCACAGGAATAAGGTAGGGAAGAATTCTAAGGATCATTTTGACTGCCTCCAGAAGTTAGATCAGATGGCAAATTGGATTTGGTGCTAGGTCTTTCCCTTTAGGTTTTACCCCAACAATGTTTTCATTAGTTTCGCTCACTCTCGAAATCAAGCATTTTACAGCAGGTTGGAGCAGCCTGTATCTCAGCACAGGAATAAGGTAGGGAAGAATTCTAAGGATCATTTTGACTGCCTCCAGAAGTTAGATCAGATGGCCAATGCAATTTGGTGCTAGGCCTTTCCCTTTAGGTTTTACCCCAACAATGTTTTCATTAGTTTCGCTCACTCTCGAAATCAAGCATTTTACAGCAGGTTGGAGCAGCCTGTATCTCAGCACAGGAATAAGGTAGGGAAGAATTCAAATACTCATTTTCACTGCCTCCAGAAGTTAGATCAGATGGCAAATTGTATTTGGTGCTAGGTCTTTCCCTTTAGGTTTTACCCCAACAATGTTTTCATTAGTTTCGCTCACTCTCGAAATCAAGCATTTTACAGCAGGTTGGAGCGGCCTGTATCTCAGCACAGCAATAAGGTAGGGAAGAATTCAAATACTCATTTTGACTGCCTCCAGAAGTCAGATCAGATGGCCAATGCAATTTGGTGCTGGGCCTTTCCCTTTAGGTTTTACCCCAACAATGTTTTCATTAGTTTCGCTCACTCTCGAAATCAAGCATTTTACAGCAGGTTGGAGCAGCCTGTATCTCAGCACGGGAATAAGGTAGGGAAGAATTCAAATACTCATTTTGACTGCCTCCAGAAGTTAGATCAGATGGCCAATGCAATTTGGTGCTAGGCCTTTCCCTTTAGGTTTTACCCCAACAATGTTTTCATTAGTTTCGCTCACTCTCGAAATCAAGCATTTTACAGCAGGTTGGAGCAGCCTGTATCTCAGCACAGGAATAAGGTAGGGAAGAATTCAAATACTCATTTTGACTGCCTCCAGAAGTTAGATCAGATGGCAAATTGTATTTGGTGCTAGGTCTTTCCCTTTAGGTTTTACCCCAACAATGTTTTCATTAGTTTCGCTCACTCTCGAAATCAAGCATTTTACAGCAGGTTGGAGCAGCCTGTATCTCAGCACAGGAATAAGGTAGGGAAGAATTCTAAGGATCATTTTGACTGCCTCCAGAAGTTAGATCAGATGGCAAATTGGATTTGGTGCTAGGTCTTTCCCTTTAGGTTTTACCCCAACAATGTTTTCATTAGTTTCGCTCACTCTCAAAATCAAGCATTTTACAGCAGGTTGGAGCAGCCTGTATCTCAGCACAGGAATAAAGTAGGGAAGAATTCTAAGGATCATTTTGACTGCCTCCAGAAGTTAGATCAGATGGCAAATTGTATTTGGTGCTAGGTCTTTCCCTTTAGGTTTTACCCCAACAATGTTTTCATTAGTTTCGCTCACTCTCGAAATCAAGCATTTTACAGCAGGTTGGAGCAGCCTGTATCTCAGCACAGGAATAAGGGAGGGAAGAATTCTAAGGATCATTTTGACTGCCTCCAGAAGTTAGATCAGATGGCAAATTGTATTTGGTGCTAGGTCTTTCCCTTTAGGTTTTACCCCAACAATGTTTTCATTAGTTTCGCTCACTCTCGAAATCAAGCATTTTACAGCAGGTTGGAGCAGCCTGTATCTCAACACAGGAATAAGGTAGGGAAGAATTCTAAGGATCATTTTGACTGCCTCCAGAAGTTAGATCAGATGGCAAATTGTATTTGGTGCTAGGTCTTTCCCTTTAGGTTTTACCCCAACAATGTTTTCATTAGTTTCGCTCACTCTCGAAATCAAGCATTTTACAGCAGGTTGGAGCAGCCTGTATCTCAACACAGGAATAAGGTAGGGAAGAATTCAAATACTCATTTTGACTGCCTCCAGAAGTTAGATCAGATGGCAAATTGGATTTGGTGCTAGGTCTTTCCCTTTAGGTTTTACCCCAACAATGTTTTCATTAGTTTCGCTCACTCTCGAAATCAAGCATTTTACAGCAGGTTGGAGCAGCCTGTATCTCAACACAGGAATAAGGTAGGGAAGAATTCTAAGGATCATTTTGACTGCCTCCAGAAGTTAGATCAGATGGCAAATTGGATTTGGTGCTAGGTCTTTCCCTTTAGGTTTTACCCCAACAATGTTTTCATTAGTTTCGCTCACTCTCGAAATCAAGCATTTTACAGCAGGTTGGAGCAGCCTGTATCTCAGCACAGGAATAAGGTAGGGAAGAATTCTAAGGATCATTTTGACTGCCTCCAGAAGTTAGATCAGATGGCAAATTCTATTTGGTGCTTGGTCTTTCCCTTTAGGTTTTACCCCAACAATGTTTTCACTAGTTTCACTCACTCTCGAAATCAAGCATTTTACAGCAGGTTGGAGCAGCCTGTATCTCAGCACAGGAATAAGGTAGGGAAGAATTAAAATACTCATTTTGACTGCCTCCAGAAGTTAGATCAGATGGCCAATGCAATTTGGTGCTAGGCCTTTCCCTTTAGGTTTTACCCCAACAATGTTTTCATTAGTTTCGCTCACTCTCGAAATCAAGCATTTTACAGCAGGTCGGAGCAGCCTGTATCTCAGCACAGGAATAAGGTAGGGAAGAATTCAAATACTCATTTTGACTGCCTCCAGAAGTTAGATCAGATGGCCAATGCAATTTGGTGCTAGGTCTTTCCCTTTAGATTTTACACCAACAATGTTTTCATTAGTTTCGCTCACTCTCGAAATCAAGCATTTTACAGCAGGTTGGAGCAGCCTGTATCTCAGCACAGGAATAAGGTAGGGAAGAATTCTAAGGATCATTTTGACTGCCTCCAGAAGTTAGATCAGATGGCAAATTGGATTTGGTGCTAGGCCTTTCCCTTTAGGTTTTACCCCAACAATGTTTTCATTAGTTTCGCTCACTCTCGAAATCAAGCATTTTACAGCAGGTTGGAGCAGCCTGTATCTCAGCACAGGAATAAGGTAGGGAAGAATTCTAAGGATCATTTTGACTGCCTCCAGAAGTTAGATCAGATGGCAAATTGTATTTGGTGCCAGGTCGTTCCCTTTAGGTTTTACCCCAACAATGTTTTCATTAGTTTCGATCACTCTCGAAATCAAGCATTTTACAGCAGGTTGGAGCAGCCTGTATCTCAGCACAGGAATAAGGTAGGGAAGAATTCTAAGGATCATTTTGACTGCCTCCAGAAGTTAGATCAGATGGCAAGTTGTATTTTGTGCTAGGTCTTTCCCTTTAGGTTTTACCCCAACAATGTTTTCATTAGTTTCGCTCACTCTCGAAATCAAGCATTTTACAGCAGGTTGGAGCAGCCTGTATCTCAGCACAGGAATAAGGTAGGGAAGAATTCAAATACTCATTTTGACTGCCTCCAGAAGTTAGATCAGATGGCAAATTGTATTTCGAGCTAGGTCTTTCCCTTTAGGTTTTTCGCCAACAATGTTTTCATTACTTTTGATCACTCTCGAAATCAAGCATTTTACAGCAGGTTGGAGCAGCCTGTATCTCAGCACAGGAATAAGGTAGGGAAGAATTCAAATACTCATTTTGACTGCCTCCAGAAGTTAGATCAGATGGCAAATTGTATTTGGTGCCAGGTCTTTCCCTTTAGGTTTTACCCCAACAATGTTTTCATTAGTTTCGCTCACTCTCGAAATCAAGCATTTTACAGCAGGTTGGAGCAGCCTGTATCTCAGCACAGGAATAAGGTAGGGAAGAATTCTAAGGATCATTTTGACTGCCTCCAGAAGTTAGATCAGATGGCCAGTGGAATTTGGTGCTAGACCTTTCCCTTTAGGTTTTACCCCAACAATGTTTTCATTAGTTTCGCTCACTCTCGAAATCAAGCATTTTACAGCAGGTTGGAGCAGCCTGTATCTCAGCACAGGAATAAGGTAGGGAAGAATTCTAAGGATCATTTTGACTGCCTCCAGAAGTTAGATCAGATGGCCAGTGGAATTTCGTGCTAGACCTTTCCCTTTAGGTTTTACCCCAACAATGTTTTCATTAGTTTCGCTCACTCTCGAAATCAAGCATTTTACAGCAGGTTGGAGCAGCCTGTATCTCAGCACAGGAATAAGGTAGGGAAGAATTCAAATACTCATTTTGACTGCCTCCAGAAGTTAGATCAGATGGCAAATTGTATTTGGTGCTAGGTGTTTCCCTTTAGGTTTTACCCCAAAAATGTTTTCATTAGTTTCGATCACTCTCGAAATCAAGCATTTTACAGCAGGTTGGAGCAGCCTGTATCTCAGCACAGGAATAAGGTAGGGAAGAATTCTAAGGATCATTTTGACTGCCTCCAGAAGTTAGATCAGATGGCAAATTCTATTTGGTGCTAGGTCTTTCCCTTTAGGTTTTACCCCAACAATGTTTTCACTAGTTTCGCTCACTCTCGAAATCAAGCATTTTACAGCAGGTTGGAGCAGCCTGTATCTCAGCACAGGAATAAGGTAAGGAAGAATTCAAATACGCATTTTGACTGCCTCCAGAAGTTAGATCAGATGGCAAATTGGATTTGGTGCTAGGTCTTTCCCTTTAGGTTTTACCCCAACAATGTTTTCATTAGTTTCGCTCACTCTCGAAATCAAGCATTTTACAGCAGGTTGGAGCAGCCTGTATCTCAGCACAGGAATAAGGTAGGGAAGAATTCAAATACTCATTTTGACTGCCTCCAGAAGTTAGATCAGATGGCAAATTGTATTTGGTGCTAGGTCTTTCCCTTTAGGTTTTACCCCAACAATGTTTTCATTAGTTTCGCTCACTCTCGAAATCAAGCATTTTACAGCAGGTTGGAGCAGCCTGTATCTCAGCACAGGAATAAGGTAGGGAAGAATTCAAATACTCATTTTGACTGCCTCCAGAAGTTAGATCAGATGGCAAATTGGATTTGGTGCTAGGTCTTTCCCTTTAGGTTTTACCCCAACAATGTTTTCATTAGTTTCGCTCACTCTCGAAATCAAGCATTTTACAGCAGGTTGGAGCAGCCTGTATCTCAGCACAGGAATAAGGTAGGGAAGAATTCTAAGGATCATTTTGACTGCCTCCAGAAGTTAGATCAGATGGCCAATGCAATTTGGTGCTAGGTCTTTCCCTTTAGGTTTTACCCCAACAATGTTTTCATTAGTTTCGCTCACTCTCGAAATCAAGCATTTTACAGCAGGTTGGAGCAGCCTGTATCTCAGCACAGGAATAAGGTAGGGAAGAATTCAAATACTCATTTTGACTGCCTCCAGAAGTTAGATCAGATGGCCAATGCAATTTGGTGCTAGGCCTTTCCCTTTAGGTTTTACCCCAACAATGTTTTCATTAGTTTCGCTCACTCTCGAAATCAAGCATTTTACAGCAGGTTGGAGCAGCCTGTATCTCAGCACAGGAATAAGGTAGGGAAGAATTCTAAGGATCATTTTGACTGCCTCCAGAAGTTAGATCAGATGGTGAATTGTATTAGGTGCCAGGTCTTGTCCTTTAGGTTTTACCCCAACAATGTTTGCATTAGTTTCGCTCACTCTCGAAATCAAGCATTTTACAGCAGGTTGGAGCAGCCTGTATCTCAGCACAGGAATAAGGTAGGGAAGAATTCAAATACTAATTTTGACTGCCTCCAGAAGTTAGATCAGATGGCCAATGCAATTTGGTGCTAGGTCTTTCCCTTTAGGTTTTACCCCAACAATGTTTTCATTAGTTTCGCTCACTCTCGAAATCAAGCATTTTACAGCAGGTTGGAGCAGCCTGTATCTCAGCACAGGAATAAAGTAGGGAAGAATTCTAAGTATCATTTTGACTGCCTCCAGAAGTTAGATCAGATGGCCAATGGAATGTGGTGCTAGGCCTTTCCCTTTAGGTTTTACCCCAACAATGTTTTCATTAGTTTCGCTCACTCTCGAAATCAAGCATTTTACAGCAGGTTGGAGCAGCCTGTATCTCAGCACAGGAATAAGGTAGGGAAGAATTCAAATACTCATTTTGACTGCCTCCAGAAGTTAGATCAGATGGCCAATGCAATTTGGTGCTAGGCCTTTCCCTTTAGGTTTTACCCCAACAATGTTTTCATTAGTTTCGCTCACTCTCGAAATCAAGCATTTTACAGCAGGTTGGAGCAGCCTGTATCTCAGCACAGGAATAAAGTAGGGAAGAATTCTAAGGATCATTTTGACTGCCTCCAGAAGTTAGATCAGATGGCCAATGGAATGTGGTGCTAGGCCTTTCCCTTTAGGTTTTACCCCAACAATGTTTTCATTAGTTTCGCTCACTCTCGAAATCAAGCATTTTACAGCAGGTTGGAGCAGCCTGTATCTCAGCACAGGAATAAGGTAGGGAAGAATTCAAATACTCATTTTGACTGCCTCCAGAAGTTAGATCAGATGGCCAATGCAATTTGGTGCTAGGCCTTTCCCTTTAGGTTTTACCCCAACAATGTTTTCATTAGTTTCGCTCACTCTCGAAATCAAGCATTTTACAGCAGGTTGGAGCAGCCTGTATCTCAGCACAGGAATAAGGTAGGGAAGAATTCAAATACTCATTGTGACTGCCTCCAGAAGTTAGATCAGATGGCCAATGCAATTTGGTGCTAGGTCTTTCCCTTTAGGTTTTACCCCAACAATGTTTTCATTAGTTTCGCTCACTCTCGAAATCAAGCATTTTACAGCAAGTTGGAGCAGCCTGTATCTCAGCACAGGAATAAGGTAGGGAAGAATTCAAATACTCATTTTGACTGCCTCCAGAAGTTAGATCAGATGGCCAATGTAATTTGGTGCTAGGCCTTTCCCTTTAGGTTTTACCCCAACAATGTTTTCATTAGTTTCGCTCACTCTCGAAATCAAGCAGTTTACAGAAGGTTGGAGCTGCCTGTATCTCAGCACAAGAATAAGGTAGGGAAGAATTCAAATACTCATTTTGACTGCCTCCAGAAGTTAGATCAGATGGCAAATTGTATTTGGTGCTAGGTCTTTCCCTTTAGGTTTTACCCCAACAATGTTTTCATTAGTTTTGCTCACTCTCGAAATCAAGCATTTTACAGCAGGTTGGAGCAGCCTGTATCTCAGCACAGGAATAAGGTAGGGAAGAATTCAAATACTCATTTTGACTGCCTCCAGAAGTTAGATCAGATGGCAAATTGGATTTGGTGCTAGGTCTTTCCCTTTAGGTTTTACCCCAACAATGTTTTCATTAGTTTCGCTCACTCTCGAAATCAAGCATTTTACAGCAGGTTGGAGCAGCCTGTATCTCAGCACAGGAATAAGGTAGGGAAGAATTCAAATACTCATTTTGACTGCCTCCAGAAGTTAGATCAGATGGCCAATGCAATTTGGTGCTAGGCCTTTCCCTTTAGGTTTTACCCCAACAATGTTTTCATTAGTTTCGCTCACTCTCGAAATCAAGCATTTTACAGCAGGTTGGAGCAGCCTGTATCTCAGCACAGGAATAAGGTAGGGAAGAATTCTAAGGATCATTTTGACTGCCTCCAGAAGTTAGATCAGATGGCCAATGCAATTTGGTGCTAGGCCTTTCCCTTTAGGTTTTACCCCAACAATGTTTTCATTAGTTTCGCTCACTCTCGAAATCAAGCATTTTACAGCAGGTTGGAGCAGCCTGTATCTCAGCACAGGAATAAGGTAGGGAAGAATTCTAAGGATCATTTTGACTGCCTCCAGAAGTTAGATCAGATGGTAAATTGTATTTGGTGCCAGGTCTTTCCCTTTAGGTTTTACCCCAACAATGTTTTCATTAGTTTCGCTCACTCTCGAAATCAAGCATTTTACAGCAGGTTGGAGCAGCCTGTATCTCAGCACAGGAATAAGGTAGGGAAGAATTCTAAGGATCATTTTGACTGCCTCCAGAAGTTACATCAGATGGCCAGTGGAATTTGGTGCTAGACCTTTCCCTTTAGGTTTTACCCCAACAATGTTTTCGTTAGTTTCGCTCACTCTCGAAATCAAGCATTTTACAGCAGGTTGGAGCAGCCTGTATCTCAGCACAGGAATAAGGTAGGGAAGAATTCAAATACTCATTTTGACTGCCTCCAGAAGTTAGATCAGATGGCAAATTGTATTTGGTGCTAGGTCTTTCCCTTTAGGTTTTACCCCAACAATGTTTTCATTAGTTTTGCTCACTCTCGAAATCAAGCATTTTACAGCAGGTTGGAGCAGCCTGTATCTCAGCACAGGAATAAGGTAGGGAAGAATTCAAATACTCATTTTGACTGCCTCCAGAAGTTAGATCAGATGGCAAATTGGATTTGGTGCTAGGTCTTTCCCTTTAGGTTTTACCCCAACAATGTTTTCATTAGTTTCGATCACTCTCGAAATCAAGCATTTTACAGCTGGTTGGAGCAGCCTATATCTCAGCACAGGAATAAGGTAGGGAAGAATTCTAAGGATCATTTTGACTGCCTCCAGAAGGTAGATCAGATGGCCAGTGGAATTTGGTGCTAGGCCTTTCCCTTTAGGTTTTACCCCAACAATGTTTTCATTAGTTTCGATCACTCTCGAAATCAAGCATTTTACAGCAGGTTGGAGCAGCCTGTATCTCAGCACAGGAATAAGGTAAGGAAGAATTCAAATACTCATTTTGACTGCCTCCAGAAGTATAGATCAGATGACAAATTGGATTTGGTGCTAGGTCTTTCCCTTTAGGTTTTACCCCAACAATGTTTTCATTAGTTTCGATCACTCTCGAAATCAAGCATTTTACAGCAGGTTGGAGCACCCTGTATCTCAGCACAGGAATAAGGTAGGGAAGAATTCAAATACTCATTTTGACTGCCTCCAGAAGTTAGATCAGATGGCCAATGAAATTTGGTGCTAGGCCTTTCCCTTTAGGTTTTACCCCAACAATGTTTTCATTAGTTTCGCTCACTCTCGAAATCAAGCGTTTTACAGCAGGTTGGAGCAGCCTGTATCTCAGCACAGGAATAAGGTAGGGAAGAATTCTAAGGATAATTTTGACTGCCTCCAGAAGTTAGATCAGATGGCCAATGCAATTTGGTGCTAGGCCTTTCCCTTTAGGTTTTACCCCAACAATCTTTTCATTAGTTTCGCTCACTCTCGAAATCAAGCATTTTACAGCAGGTTGGAGCACCCTGTATCTCAGCACAGGAATAAGGTAGGGAAGAATTCTAAGGATCATTTTGACTGCCTCCAGAAGTTAGATCAGATGGCAAATTGTATTTGGTGCTAGGTCTTTCCCTTTAGGTTTTACCCCAACAATGTTTTCATTAGTTTCGCTCACTCTCGAAATCAAGCATTTTACAGCAGGTTGGAGCAGCCTGTATCTCAGCACAGTAATAAGGTAGGGAAGAATTCAAATACTCATTTTGACTGCCTCCAGAAGTTAGATCAGATGGCCAATGCAATTTGGTGCTAGGTCTTTCCCTTTAGGTTTTACCCCAACAATGTTTTCATTAGTTTCACTCACTCTCGAAATCAAGCATTTTACAGCAGGTTGGAGCAGCCTGTATCTCAGCACAGGAATAAGGTAGGGAAGAATTCAAATACTCATTTTGACTGCCTCCAGAAGTTAGATCAGATGGCCAATGCAATTTGGTGCTAGGTCTTTCCCTTTAGGTTTTACCCCAACAATGTTTTCATTAGTTTCGCTCACTCTCGAAATCAAGCATTTTACAGCAGGTTGGAGCAGCCTGTATCTCAGCACAGGAATAAGGTAGGGAAGAATTCAAATACTCATTTTGACTGCCTCCAGAAGTTACATCAGATGGCCAGTGGAATTTGGTGCTAGACCTTTCCCTTTAGGTTTTACCCCAACAATGTTTTCGTTAGTTTCGCTCACTCTCGAAATCAAGCATTTTACAGCAGGTTGGAGCAGCCTGTATCTCAGCACAGGAATAAGGTAGGGAAGAATTCAAATACTCATTTTGACTGCCTCCAGAAGTTAGATCAGATGGCAAATTGTATTTGGTGCTAGGTCTTTCCCTTTAGGTTTTACCCCAACAATGTTTTCATTAGTTTCGCTCACTCTCGAAATCAAGCATTTTACAGCTGGTTGGAGCAGCCTATATCTCAGCACAGGAATAAGGTAGGGAAGAATTCTAAGGATCATTTTGACTGCCTGCAGAAGTTAGATCAGATGGCAAATTCTATTTGGTGCTTGGTCTTTCCCTTTAGGTTTTACCCCAACAATGTTTTCACTAGTTTCGCTCACTCTCGAAATCAAGCATTTTACAGCAGGTTGGAGCAGCCTGTATCTCAGCACAGGAATAAGGTAGGGAAGAATTCAAATACTCATTTTGACTGCCTCCAGAAGTTAGATCAGATGGCAAATTGGATTTGGTGCTAGGTCTTTCCCTTTAGGTTTTACCCCAACAATGTTTTCATTAGTTTCGCTCACTCTCGAAATCAAGCATTTTACAGCAGGTTGGAGCAGCCTGTATCTCAGCACAGGAATAAGGTAGGGAAGAATTCAAATACTCATTTTGACTGCCTCCAGAAGTTAGATCAGATGGCCAATGCAATTTGGTGCTAGGCCTTTCCCTTTAGGTTTTACCCCAACAATGTTTTCATTAGTTTCGCTCACTCTCGAAATCAAGCATTTTACAGCAGGTTGGAGCACCCTGTATCTCAGCACAGGAATAAGGTAGGGAAGAATTCAAATACTCATTTTGACTGCCTCCAGAAGTTAGATCAGATGGCCAATGCAATTTGGTGCTAGGCCTTTCCCTTTAGGTTTTACCCCAACAATGTTTTCATTAGTTTCGCTCACTCTCGAAATCAAGCATTTTACAGCCGGTTGGAGCAGCCTGTATCTCAGCACAGGAATAAGGTAGGGAAGAATTGTAAGGATCATTTTGACTGCCTCCAGAAGTTAGATCAGATGGTAAATTGTATTTGGTGCCAGGTCTTTCCCTTTAGGTTTTACCCCAACAATGTTTTCATTAGTTTCGCTCACTCTCGAAATCAAGCATTTTACAGCCGGTTGGAGCAGCCTGTATCTCAGCACAGGAATAAGGTAGGGAGGAATTCTAAGGATCATTTTGACTGCCTCCAGAAGGTAGATCAGATGGCCAGTGGAATTTGGTGCTAGGCCTTTCCCTTTAGGTTTTACCCCAACAATGTTTTCATTAGTTTCGCTCACTCTCGAAATCAAGCATTTTACAGCAGGTTGGAGCAGCCTGTATCTCAGCACAGGAATAAGGTAAGGAAGAATTCAAATACTCATTTTGACTGCCTCCAGAAGTTAGGTCAGATGGCAAATTGGATTTGGTGCTAGGCCTTTCCCTTTAGGTTTTACCCCAACAATGTTTTCATTAGTTTCGCTCACTCTCGAAATCAAGCATTTTACAGCAGGTTGGAGCACCCTGTATCTCAGCACAGGAATAAGGTAGGGAAGAATTCAAATACTCATTTTGACTGCCTCCAGAAGTTAGATCAGATGGCCAATGAAATTTGGTGCTAGGCCTTTCCCTTTAGGTTTTACCCCAACAATGTTTTCATTAGTTTCGCTCACTCTCGAAATCAAGCGTTTTACAGCAGGTTGGAGCAGCCTGTATCTCAGCACAGGAATAAGGTAGGGAAGAATTCTAAGGATAATTTTGACTGCCTCCAGAAGTTAGATCAGATGGCCAATGCAATTTGGTGCTAGGCCTTTCCCTTTAGGTTTTACCCCAACAATGTTTTCATTAGTTTCGCTCACTCTCGAAATCAAGCATTTTACAGCAGGTTGGAGCACCCTGTATCTCAGCACAGGAATAAGGTAGGGAAGAATTCTAAGGATCATTTTGACTGCCTCCAGAAGTTAGATCAGATGGCAAATTGGATTTGGTGCCAGGTCTTTCCCTTTAGGTTTTACCCCAACAATGTTTTCATTAGTTTCGCTCACTCTCGAAATCAAGCATTTTACAGCAGGTTGGAGCAGCCTGTATCTCAGCACAGGAATAAGGTAGGGAAGGATTCAAATACTCATTTTGACTGCCTCCAGAAGTTAGATCAGATGGCCAATGCAATTTGGTGCTAGGTCTTTCCCTTTAGGTTTTACCCCAACAATGTTTTCATTAGTTTCACTCACTCTCGAAATCAAGCATTTTACAGCAGGTTGGAGCAGCCTGTATCTCAGCACAGGAATAAGGTAGGGAAGAATTCAAATACTCATTTTGACTGCCTCCAGAAGTTAGATCAGATGGCCAATGCAATTTGGTGCTAGGTCTTTCCCTTTAGGTTTTACCCCAACAATGTTTTCATTAGTTTCGCTCACTCTCGAAATCAAGCATTTTACAGCAGGTTGGAGCAGCCTGTATCTCAGCACAGGAATAAGGTAGGGAAGAATTCTAAGGATCATTTTGACTGCCTCCAGAAGTTAGATCAGATGGTAAATTGTATTAGGTGCCAGGTCTTTCCCTTTAGGTTTTACCCCAACAATGTTTTCATTAGTTTCGCTCACTCTCGAAATCAAGCATTTTACAGCAGGTTGGAGCAGCCTGTATCTCAGCACAGGAATAAGGTAGGGAGGAATTCTAAGGATCATTTTGACTGCCTCCAGAAGGTAGATCAGATGGCCAGTGGAATTTGGTGCTAGGCCTTTCCCTTTAGGTTTTACCCCAACAATGTTTTCATTAGTTTCGATCACTCTCGAAATCAAGCATTTTACAGCAGGTTGGAGCAGCCTGTATCTCAGCACAGGAATAAGGTAAGGAAGAATTCAAATACTCATTTTGACTGCCTCCAGAAGTTAGATCAGATGGCAAATTGTATTTGGTGCTAGGTCTTTCCCTTTAGGTTTTACCCCAACAATGTTTTCATTAGTTTCGCTCACTCTCGAAATCAAGCATTTTACAGCAGGTTGGAGCACCCTGTATCTCAGCACAGGAATAAGGTAGGGAAGAATTCTAAGGATCATTTTGACTGCCTCCAGAAGTTAGATCAGATGGCCAATGCAATTTGGTGCTAGGCCTTTCCCTTTAGGTTTTACCCCAACAATGTTTTCATTAGTTTCGCTCACTCTCGAAATCAAGCATTTTACAGCAGGTTGGAGCACCCTGTATCTCAGCACAGGAATAAGGTAGGGAAGAATTCTAAGGATCATTTTGACTGCCTCCAGAAGTTAGATCAGATGGCAAATTGGATTTGGTGCCAGGTCTTTCCCTTTAGGTTTTACCCCAACAATGTTTTCATTAGTTTCGCTCACTCTCGAAATCAAGCATTTTACAGCAGGTTGGAGCAGCCTGTATCTCAGCACAGTAATAAGGTAGGGAAGGATTCAAATACTCATTTTGACTGCCTCCAGAAGTTAGATCAGATGGCAAATTGTATTTGGTGCTAGGTCTTTCCCTTTAGGTTTTACCCCAACAATGTTTTCATTAGTTTCGCTCACTCTCGAAATCAAGCATTTTACAGCAGGTTGGAGCAGCCTGTATCTCAGCACAGGAATAAGGTAGGGAAGAATTCTAAGGATCATTTTGACTGCCTCCAGAAGTTAGATCAGATGGCAAATTGGATTTGGTGCCAGGTCTTTCCCTTTGGGTTTTACCCCAACAATGTTTTCATTAGTTTCGCTCACTCTCGAAATCAAGCATTTTACAGCAGGTTGGAGCAGCCTGTATCTCAGCACAGGAATAAGGTAGGGAAGGATTCAAATTCTCATTTTGACTGCCTCCAGAAGTTAGATCAGATGGCAAATTGTATTTGGTGCTAGGTCTTTCCCTTTAGGTTTTACCCCAACAATGTTTTCATTAGTTTCGCTCACTCTCGAAATCAAGCATTTTACAGCAGGTTGGAGCAGCCTGTATCTCAGCACAGGAATAAGGTAGGGAAGAATTCAAATACTCATTTTGACTGCCTCCAGAAGTTAGATCAGATGGCCAATGCAATTTGGTGCTAGGTCTTTCCCTTTAGGTTTTACCCCAACAATGTTTTCATTAGTTTCGCTCACTCTCGAAATCAAGCATTTTACAGCAGGTTGGAGCAGCCTGTATCTCAGCACAGGAATAAGGTAGGGAAGAATTCTAAGGATCATTTTGACTGCCTCCAGAAGTTAGATCAGATGGTAAATTGTATTAGGTGCCAGGTCTTTCCCTTTAGGTTTTACCCCAACAATGTTTTCATTAGTTTCGCTCACTCTCGAAATCAAGCATTTTACAGCAGGTTGGAGCAGCCTGTATCTCAGCACAGGAATAAGGTAGGGAGGAATTCTAAGGATCATTTTGACTGCCTCCAGAAGGTAGATCAGATGGCCAGTGGAATTTGGTGCTAGGCCTTTCCCTTTAGGTTTTACCCCAACAATGTTTTCATTAGTTTCGATCACTCTCGAAATCAAGCATTTTACAGCAGGTTGGAGCAGCCTGTATCTCAGCACAGGAATAAGGTAAGGAAGAATTCAAATACTCATTTTGACTGCCTCCAGAAGTTAGATCAGATGGCAAATTGGATTTGGTGCTAGGTCTTTCCCTTTAGGTTTTACCCCAACAATGTTTTCATTAGTTTCGCTCACTCTCGAAATCAAGCATTTTACAGCAGGTTGGAGCACCCTGTATCTCAGCACAGGAATAAGGTAGGGAAGAATTCAAATACTCATTTTGACTGCCTCCAGAAGTTAGATCAGATGGCCAATGAAATTTGGTGCTAGGCCTTTCCCTTTAGGTTTTACCCCAACAATGTTTTCATTAGTTTCGCTCACTCTCGAAATCAAGCGTTTTACAGCAGGTTGGAGCAGCCTGTATCTCAGCACAGGAATAAGGTAGGGAAGAATTCTAAGGATCATTTTGACTGCCTCCAGAAGTTAGATCAGATGGCCAATGCAATTTGGTGCTAGGCCTTTCCCTTTAGGTTTTACCCCAACAATGTTTTCATTAGTTTCGCTCACTCTCGAAATCAAGCATTTTACAGCAGGTTGGAGCAGCCTGTATCTCAGCACAGGAATAAGGTAGGGAAGAATTCTAAGGATCATTTTGACTGCCTCCAGAAGTTAGATCAGATGGCAAATTGGATTTGGTGCCAGGTCTTTCCCTTTAGGTTTTACCCCAACAATGTTTTCATTAGTTTCGCTCACTCTCGAAATCAAGCATTTTACAGCAGGTTGGAGCAGCCTGTATCTCAGCACAGGAATAAGGTAGGGAAGGATTCAAATACTCATTTTGACTGCCTCCAGAAGTTAGATCAGATGGCAAATTGTATTTGGTGCTAGGTCTTTCCCTTTAGGTTTTACCCCAACAATGTTTTCATTAGTTTCGCTCACTCTCGAAATCAAGCATTTTACAGCAGGTTGGAGCAGCCTGTATCTCAGCACAGGAATAAGGTAGGGAAGAATTCAAATACTCATTTTGACTGCCTCCAGAAGTTAGATCAGATGGCCAATGCAATTTGGTGCTAGGCCTTTCCCTTTAGGTTTTACCCCAACAATGTTTTCATTAGTTTCGCTCACTCTCGAAATCAAGCATTTTACAGCAGGTTGGAGCAGCCTGTATCTCAGCACAGGAATAAGGTAGGGAAGAATTCTAAGGATCATTTTGACTGCCTCCAGAAGTTAGATCAGATGGCAAATTTTATTTGGTGCCAGGTCTTTCCCTTTAGGTTTTACCCCAACAATGTTTTCATTAGTTTCGCTCACTCTCGAAATCAAGCATTTTACAGCAGGTTGGAGCAGCCTGTATCTCAGCACAGGAATAAGGTAGGGAAGAATTCTAAGGATCATTTTGACTGCCTCCAGAAGTTAGATCAGATGGCAAATTGTATTTGGTGCTAGGTCTTTCCCTTTAGGTTTTACCCCAACAATGTTTTCATTAGTTTCGCTCACTCTCGAAATCAAGCATTTTACAGCAGGTTGGAGCAGCCTGTATCTCAGCACAGGAATAAGGTAGGGAAGAATTCAAATACTCATTTTGACTGCCTCCAGAAGTTAGATCAGATGGCCAATGCAATTTGGTGCTAGGTCTTTCCCTTTAGGTTTTACCCCAACAATGTTTTCATTAGTTTCGATCACTCTCGAAATCAAGCATTTTACAGCAGGTTGGAGCAGCCTGTATCTCAGCACAGGAATAAGGTAGGGAAGAATTCTAAGGATCATTTTGACTGCCTCCAGAAGTTAGATCAGATGGTAAATTGTATTAGGTGCCAGGTCTTTCCCTTTAGGTTTTACCCCAACAATGTTTTCATTAGTTTCGCTCACTCTCGAAATCAAGCATTTTACAGCAGGTTGGAGCAGCCTGTATCTCAGCACAGGAATAAGGTAGGGAAGAATTCTAAGGATCATTTTGACTGCCTCCAGAAGTTAGATCAGATGGCAAATTGTATTTGGTGCTAGGTCTTTCCCTTTAGGTTTTACCCCAACAATGTTTTCATTAGTTTCGCTCACTCTCGAAATCAAGCATTTTACAGCAGGTTGGAGCAGCCTGTATCTCAGCACAGGAATAAGGTAGGGAGGAATTCTAAGGATCATTTTGACTGCCTCCAGAAGGTAGATCAGATGGCCAGTGGAATTTGGTGCTAGGCCTTTCCCTTTAGGTTTTACCCCAACAATGTTTTCATTAGTTTCGATCACTCTCGAAATCAAGCATTTTACAGCAGGTTGGAGCAGCCTGTATCTCAGCACAGGAATAAGGTAAGGAAGAATTCAAATACTCATTTTGACTGCCTCCAGAAGTTAGATCAGATGGCAAATTGGATTTGGTGCTAGGTCTTTCCCTTTAGGTTTTACCCCAACAATGTTTTCATTAGTTTCGCTCACTCTCGAAATCAAGCATTTTACAGCAGGTTGGAGCACCCTGTATCTCAGCACAGGAATAAGGTAGGGAAGAATTCTAAGGATCATTTTGACTGCCTCCAGAAGTTAGATCAGATGGCCAATGCAATTTGGTGCTAGGCCTTTCCCTTTAGGTTTTACCCCAACAATGTTTTCATTAGTTTCGCTCACTCTCGAAATCAAGCATTTTACAGCAGGTTGGAGCAGCCTGTATCTCAGCACAGGAATAAGGTAGGGAAGAATTCTAAGGATCATTTTGACTGCCTCCAGAAGTTAGATCAGATGGCAAATTGGATTTGGTGCCAGGTCTTTCCCTTTAGGTTTTACCCCAACAATGTTTTCATTAGTTTCGCTCACTCTCGAAATCAAGCATTTTACAGCAGGTTGGAGCAGCCTGTATCTCAGCACAGGAATAAGGTAGGGAAGAATTCTAAGGATCATTTTGACTGCCTCCAGAAGTTAGATCAGATGGCAAATTGGATTTGGTGCCAGGTCTTTCCCTTTGGGTTTTACCCCAACAATGTTTTCATTAGTTTCGCTCACTCTCGAAATCAAGCATTTTAGAGCAGGTTGGAGCAGCCTGTATCTCAGCACAGGAATAAGGTAGGGAAGGATTCAAATACTCATTTTGACTGCCTCCAGAAGTTAGATCAGATGGCAAATTGTATTTGGTGCTAGGTCTTTCCCTTTAGGTTTTACCCCAACAATGTTTTCATTAGTTTCGCTCACTCTCGAAATCAAGCATTTTACAGCAGGTTGGAGCAGCCTGTATCTCAGCACAGGAATAAGGTAGGGAAGGATTCAAATACTCATTTTGACTGCCTCCAGAAGTTAGATCAGATGGCAAATTGTATTTGGTGCTAAGCCTTTCCCTTTAGGTTTTACACCAACAATGTTTTCATTAGTTTCGCTCACTCTCGAAATCAAGCATTTTACAGCAGGTTGGAGCACCCTGTATCTCAGCACAGGAATAAGGTAGGAAAGAATTCAAATACTCATTTTGACTGCCTCCAGAAGTTAGATCAGATGGCCAATGAAATTTGGTGCTAGGCCTTTCCCTTTAGGTTTTACCCCAACAATGTTTTCATTAGTTTCGCTCACTCTCGAAATCAAGCGTTTTACAGCAGGTTGGAGCAGCCTGTATCTCAGCACAGGAATAAGGTAGGGAAGAATTCTAAGGATCATTTTGACTGCCTCCAGAAGTTAGATCAGATGGCAAATTGGATTTGGTGCCAGGTCTTTCCCTTTAGGTTTTACCCCAACAATGTTTTCATTAGTTTCGCTCACTCTCGAAATCAAGCATTTTACAGCAGGTTGGAGCAGCCTGTATCTCAGCACAGGAATAAGGTAGGGAAGGATTCAAATACTCATTTTGACTGCCTCCAGAAGTTAGATCAGATGGCAAATTGGATTTGGTGCTAGGTCTTTCCCTTTAGGTTTTACCCCAACAATGTTTTCATTAGTTTCGCTCACTCTCGAAATCAAGCATTTTACAGCAGGTTGGAGCAGCCTGTATCTCAGCACAGGAATAAGGTAGGGAAGAATTCAAATACTCATTTTGACTGCCTCCAGAAGTTAGATCAGATGGCCAATGCAATTTGGTGCTAGGCCTTTCCCTTTAGGTTTTACCCCAACAATGTTTTCATTAGTTTCGCTCACTCTCGAAATCAAGCATTTTACAGCAGGTTGGAGCAGCCTGTATCTCAGCACAGGAATAAGGTAGGGAAGAATTCTAAGGATCATTTTGACTGCCTCCAGAAGTTAGATCAGATGGCAAATTGGATTTGGTGCCAGGTCTTTCCCTTTAGGTTTTACCCCAACAATGTTTTCATTAGTTTCGCTCACTCTCGAAATCAAGCATTTTACAGCAGGTTGGAGCAGCCTGTATCTCAGCACAGGAATAAGGTAGGGAAGGATTCAAATACTCATTTTGACTGCCTCCAGAAGTTAGATCAGATGGCAAATTGGATTTGGTGCTAGGTCTTTCCCTTTAGGTTTTACCCCAACAATGTTTTCATTAGTTTCGCTCACTCTCGAAATCAAGCATTTTACAGCAGGTTGGAGCAGCCTGTATCTCAGCACAGGAATAAGGTAGGGAAGAATTCAAATACTCATTTTGACTGCCTCCAGAAGTTAGATCAGATGGCCAATGCAATTTGGTGCTAGGCCTTTCCCTTTAGGTTTTACCCCAACAATGTTTTCATTAGTTTCGCTCACTCTCGAAATCAAGCATTTTACAGCAGGTTGGAGCAGCCTGTATCTCAGCACAGGAATAAGGTAGGGAAGAATTCTAAGGATCATTTTGACTGCCTCCAGAAGTTAGATCAGATGGCAAATTTTATTTGGTGCCAGGTCTTTCCCTTTAGGTTTTACCCCAACAATGTTTTCATTAGTTTCGCTCACTCTCGAAATCAAGCATTTTACAGCAGGTTGGAGCAGCCTGTATCTCAGCACAGGAATAAGGTAGGGAAGAATTCTAAGGATCATTTTGACTGCCTCCAGAAGTTAGATCAGATGGCAAATTGTATTTGGTGCTAGGTCTTTCCCTTTAGGTTTTACCCCAACAATGTTTTCATTAGTTTCGCTCACTCTCGAAATCAAGCATTTTACAGCAGGTTGGAGCAGCCTGTATCTCAGCACAGGAATAAGGTAGGGAAGAATTCAAATACTCATTTTGACTGCCTCCAGAAGTTAGATCAGATGGCCAATGCAATTTGGTGCTAGGTCTTTCCCTTTAGGTTTTACCCCAACAATGTTTTCATTAGTTTCGCTCACTCTCGAAATCAAGCATTTTACAGCAGGTTGGAGCAGCCTGTATCTCAGCACAGGAATAAGGTAGGGAAGAATTCTAAGGATCATTTTGACTGCCTCCAGAAGTTAGATCAGATGGCCAATGCAATTTGGTGCTAGGCCTTTCCCTTTAGGTTTTACCCCAACAATGTTTTCATTAGTTTCGCTCACTCTCGAAATCAAGCATTTTACAGCAGGTTGGAGCAGCCTGTATCTCAGCACAGGAATAAGGTAGGGAAGAATTCTAAGGATCATTTTGACTGCCTCCAGAAGTTAGATCAGATGGTAAATTGTATTAGGTGCCAGGTCTTTCCCTTTAGGTTTTACCCCAACAATGTTTTCATTAGTTTCGCTCACTCTCGAAATCAAGCATTTTACAGCAGGTTGGAGCAGCCTGTATCTCAGCACAGGAATAAGGTAGGGAAGAATTCTAAGGATCATTTTGACTGCCTCCAGAAGTTAGATCAGATGGCAAATTGTATTTGGTGCTAGGTCTTTCCCTTTAGGTTTTACCCCAACAATGTTTTCATTAGTTTCGCTCACTCTCGAAATCAAGCATTTTACAGCAGGTTGGAGCAGCCTGTATCTCAGCACAGGAATAAGGTAGGGAGGAATTCTAAGGATCATTTTGACTGCCTCCAGAAGGTAGATCAGATGGCCAGTGGAATTTGGTGCTAGGCCTTTCCCTTTAGGTTTTACCCCAACAATGTTTTCATTAGTTTCGATCACTCTCGAAATCAAGCATTTTACAGCAGGTTGGAGCAGCCTGTATCTCAGCACAGGAATAAGGTAAGGAAGAATTCAAATACTCATTTTGACTGCCTCCAGAAGTTAGATCAGATGGCAAATTGGATTTGGTGCTAGGTCTTTCCCTTTAGGTTTTACCCCAACAATGTTTTCATTAGTTTCGCTCACTCTCGAAATCAAGCATTTTACAGCAGGTTGGAGCACCCTGTATCTCAGCACAGGAATAAGGTAGGGAAGAATTCTAAGGATCACTTTGACTGCCTCCAGAAGTTAGATCAGATGGTAAATTGTATTTGGTGCTAGGCCTTTCCCTTTAGGTTTTACCCCAACAATGTTTTCATTAGTTTCGCTCACTCTCGAAATCAAGCATTTTACAGCAGGTTGGAGCACCCTGTATCTCAGCACAGGAATAAGGTAGGGAAGAATTCTAAGGATCATTTTGACTGCCTCCAGAAGTTAGATCAGATGGCAAATTGGATTTGGTGCCAGGTCTTTCCCTTTAGGTTTTACCCCAACAATGTTTTCATTAGTTTCGCTCACTCTCGAAATCAAGCATTTTACAGCAGGTTGGAGCAGCCTGTATCTCAGCACAGGAATAAGGTAGGGAAGAATTCTAAGGATCATTTTGACTGCCTCCAGAAGTTAGATCAGATGGCAAATTGGATTTGGTGCCAGGTCTTTCCCTTTGGGTTTTACCCCAACAATGTTTTCATTAGTTTCGCTCACTCTCGAAATCAAGCATTTTACAGCAGGTTGGAGCAGCCTGTATCTCAGCACAGGAATAAGGTAGGGAAGGATTCAAATACTCATTTTGACTGCCTCCAGAAGTTAGATCAGATGGCAAATTGTATTTGGTGCTAGGTCTTTCCCTTTAGGTTTTACCCCAACAATGTTTTCATTAGTTTCGCTCACTCTCGAAATCAAGCATTTTACAGCAGGTTGTAGCACCCTGTAACTCAGCACAGGAATAAGGTAGGGAAGAATTCAAATACTCATTTTGACTGCCTCCAGAAGTTAGATCAGATGGCCAATGCAATTTGGAGCTAAGCCTTTCCCTTTAGGTTTTACACCAACAATGTTTTCATTAGTTTCGCTCACTCTCGAAATCAAGCATTTTACAGCAGGTTGGAGCACCCTGTATCTCAGCACAGGAATAAGGTAGGGAAGAATTCAAATACTCATTTTGACTGCCTCCAGAAGTTAGATCAGATGGCAAATTGGATTTGGTGCTAGGTCTTTCCCTTTAGGTTTTACCCCAACAATGTTTTCATTAGTTTCGCTCACTCTCGAAATCAAGCATTTTACAGCAGGTTGGAGCACCCTGTATCTCAGCACAGGAATAAGGTAGGGAAGAATTCAAATACTCATTTTGACTGCCTCCAGAAGTTAGATCAGATGGCCAATGAAATTTGGTGCTAGGCCTTTCCCTTTAGGTTTTACCCCAACAATGTTTTCATTAGTTTCGCTCACTCTCGAAATCAAGCGTTTTACAGCAGGTTGGAGCAGCCTGTATCTCAGCACAGGAATAAGGTAGGGAAGAATTCTAAGGATCATTTTGACTGCCTCCAGAAGTTAGATCAGATGGCAAATTGGATTTGGTGCCAGGTCTTTCCCTTTAGGTTTTACCCCAACAATGTTTTCATTAGTTTCGCTCACTCTCGAAATCAAGCATTTTACAGCAGGTTGGAGCAGCCTGTATCTCAGCACAGGAATAAGGTAGGGAAGGATTCAAATACTCATTTTGACTGCCTCCAGAAGTTAGATCAGATGGCAAATTGTATTTGGTGCTAGGTCTTTCCCTTTAGGTTTTACCCCAACAATGTTTTCATTAGTTTCGCTCACTCTCGAAATCAAGCATTTTACAGCAGGTTGGAGCAGCCTGTATCTCAGCACAGGAATAAGGTAGGGAAGAATTCTAAGGATCATTTTGACTGCCTCCAGAAGTTAGATCAGATGGCCAATGCAATTTGGTGCTAGGCCTTTCCCTTTAGGTTTTACCTCAACAATGTTTTCATTAGTTTCGCTCACTCTCGAAATCAAGCATTTTACAGCAGGTTGGAGCAGCCTGTATCTCAGCACAGGAATAAGGTAGGGAAGAATTCTAAGGATCATTTTGACTGACTCCAGAAGTTAGATCAGATGGCAAATTTTATTTGGTGCCAGGTCTTTCCCTTTAGGTTTTACCCCAACAATGTTTTCATTAGTTTCGCTCACTCTCGAAATCAAGCATTTTACAGCAGGTTGGAGCAGCCTGTATCTCAGCACAGGAATAAGGTAGGGAAGAATTCTAAGGATCATTTTGACTGCCTCCAGAAGTTAGATCAGATGGCCAATGCAATTTGGTGCTAGGCCTTTCCCTTTAGGTTTTACCCCGACAATGTTTTCATTAGTTTCGCTCACTCTCGAAACCAAGCATTTTACAGCAGGTTGGAGCAGCCTGTATCTCAGCACAGGAATAAGGTAGGGAAGAATTCTAAGGATCATTTTGACTGCCTCCAGAAGTTAGATCAGATGGTAAATTGTATTAGGTGCCAGGTCTTTCCCTTTAGGTTTTACCCCAACAATGTTTTCATTAGTTTCGCTCACTCTCGAAATCAAGCATTTTACAGCAGGTTGGAGCAGCCTGTATCTCAGCACAGGAATAAGGTAGGGAAGAATTCTAAGGATCATTTTGACTGCCTCCAGAAGTTAGATCAGATGGCAAATTGGATTTGGTGCCAGGTCTTTCCCTTTAGGTTTTACCCCAACAATGTTTTCATTAGTTTCGCTCACTCTCGAAATCAAGCATTTTACAGCAGGTTGGAGCAGCCTGTATCTCAGCACAGGAATAAGGTAGGGAGGAATTCTAAGGATCATTTTGACTGCCTCCAGAAGGTAGATCAGATGGCCAGTGGAATTTGGTGCTAGGCCTTTCCCTTTAGGTTTTACCCCAACAATGTTTTCATTAGTTTCGCTCACTCTCGAAATCAAGCATTTTACAGCAGGTTGGAGCAGCCTGTATCTCAGCACAGGAATAAGGTAAGGAAGAATTCAAATACTCATTTTGACTGCCTCCAGAAGTTAGATCAGATGGCAAATTGTATTTGGTGCTAGGTCTTTCCCTTTAGGTTTTACCCCAACAATGTTTTCATTAGTTTCGCTCACTCTCAAAATCAAGCATTTTACAGGAGGTTGGAGCAGCCTGTATCTCAGCACAGATATAAGGTAGGGAAGAATTCAAATGCTCATTTTGACTGCCTCCAGAAGTTAGATCAGATGGCCAATGCAATTTGGTGCTAGGCCTTTCCCTTTAGGTTTTACCCCAACAATGTTTTCATTAGTTTCGCTCACTCTCGAAATCAAGCATTTTACAGCAGGTTGGAGCAGCCTGTATCTCAGCACAGGAATAAGGTAGGGAAGAATTCAAATACTCATTTTGACTGCCTCCAGAAGTTAGATCAGATGGCCAATGCAATTTGGTGCTAGGCCTTTCCCTTTAGGTTTTACCCCAACAATGTTTTCATTAGTTTCGCTCACTCTCGAAATCAAGCATTTTACAGCAGGTTGGAGCAGCCTGTATCTCAGCACAGGAATCAGGTAGGGAAGAATTCTAAGGATCATTTTGACTGCCTCCAGAAGTTAGATCAGATGGCAAATTGGATTTGGTGCCAGGTCTTTCCCTTTAGGTTTTACCCCAACAATGTTTTCATTAGTTTCGCTCACTCTCAAAATCAAGCATTTTACAGCAGGTTGGAGCAGCCTGTATCTCAGCACAGGAATAAGGTAGGGAAGAATTCTAAGGATCATTTTGACTGCCTCCAGAAGTTAGATCAGATGGCAAATTGTATTTGGTGCCAGGTCTTCCCCTTTAGGTTTTACCCCAACAATGTTTTCATTAGTTTCGCTCACTCTCGAAATCAAGCATTTTACAGCAGGTTGGAGCAGCCTGTATCTCAGCACAGGAATAAGGTAGGGAAGAATTCTAAGGATCATTTTGACTGCCTCCAGAAGTTAGATCAGATGGCCAATGCAATTTGGTGCTAGGCCTTTCCCTTTATGTTTTACCCCAACAATGTTTTCATTAGTTTCGCTCACTCTCGAAATCAAGCATTTTACAGCAGGTTGGAGCAGCCTGTATCTCAGCACAGGAATAAGGTAGGGAAGAATTCTAAGGATCATTTTGACTGCCTCCAGAAGTTAGATCAGATGGCAAATTGTATTTGGTGCTAGGTCTTTCCCTTTAGGTTTTACCCCAACAATGTTTTCATTAGTTTCGCTCACTCTCGAAATCAAGCATTTTACAGCAGGTTGGAGCACCCTGTATCTCAGCACAGGAATAAGGTAGGGAAGAATTCTAAGGATCATTTTGACTGCCTCCAGAAGGTAGATCAGATGGCCAGTGGAATTTGGTGCTAGGCCTTTCCCTTTAGGTTTTACCCCAACAATGTTTTCATTAGTTTCGCTCACTCTCGAAATCAAGCATTTTACAGCAGGTTGGAGCAGCCTGTATCTCAGCACAGGAATAAGGTAGGGAAGAATTCAAATACTCATTTTGACTGCCTCCAGAAGTTAGATCAGATGGCCAATGAAATTTGGTGCTAGGCCTTTCCCTTTAGGTTTTACCCCAACAATGTTTTCATTAGTTTCGCTCACTCTCGAAATCAAGCGTTTTACAGCAGGTTGGAGCAGCCTGTATCTCAGCACAGGAATAAGGTAGGGAAGAATTCTAAGGATCATTTTGACTGCCTCCAGAAGTTAGATCAGATGGCCAATGCAATTTGGTGCTAGGCCTTTCCCTTTAGGTTTTACCCCAACAATGTTTTCATTACTTTCGCTCACTCTCGAAATCAAGCATTTTACAGCAGGTTGGAGCACCCTGTATCTCAGCACAGGAATAAGGTAGGGAAGAATTCTAAGGATCATTTTGACTGCCTCCAGAAGTTAGATCAGATGGCCAATGCAATTTGGTGCTAGGTCTTTCCCTTTAGGTTTTACCCCAACAATGTTTTCATTAGTTTCGCTCACTCTCGAAATCAAGCATTTTACAGCAGGTTGGAGCAGCCTGTATCTCAGCACAGGAATAAAGTAGGGAAGGATTCAAATACTCATTTTGACTGCCTCCAGAAGTTAGATCAGATGGCAAATTGTATTTGGTGCTAGGTCTTTCCCTTTAGGTTTTACCCCAACAATGTTTTCATTAGTTTCGATCACTCTCGAAATCAAGCATTTTACAGCAGGTTGGAGCACCCTGTATCTCAGCACAGGAATAAGGTAGGGAAGAATTCAAATACTCATTTTGACTGCCTCCAGAAGTTAGATCAGATGGCCAATGCAATTTGGTGCTAGGCCTTTCCCTTTAGGTTTTACCCCAACAATGTTTTCATTAGTTTCGCTCACTCTCGAAATCAAGCATTTTACAGCAGGTTGGAGCAGCCTGTATCTCAGCACAGGAATAAGGTAGGGAAGAATTCTAAGGATCATTTTGACTGCCTCCAGAAGTTAGATCAGATGGCCAATGCAATTTGGTGCTAGGCCTTTCCCTTTAGGTTTTACCCCAACAATGTTTTCATTAGTTTCGCTCAATCTCGAAATCAAGCATTTTACAGCAGGTTGGAGCAGCCTGTATCTCAGCACAGGAATAAGGTAGGGAAGAATTCTAAGGATCATTTTGACTGCCTCCAGAAGTTAGATCAGATGGCAAATTGTATTTGGTGCTAGGTCTTTCCCTTTAGGTTTTACCCCAACAATGTTTTCATTAGTTTCGATCACTCTCGAAATCAAGCATTTTACAGCAGGTTGGAGCAGCCTGTATCTCAGCACAGGAATAAGGTAGGGAAGAATTCAAATACTCATTTTGACTGCCTCCAGAAGTTAGATCAGATGGCCAATGCAATTTGGTGCTAGGTCTTTCCCTTTAGGTTTTACCCCAACAATGTTTTCATTAGTTTCGCTCACTCTCGAAATCAAGCATTTTACAGCAGGTTGGAGCAGCCTGTATCTCAGCACAGGAATAAGGTAGGGAAGAATTCTAAGGATCATTTTGACTGCCTCCAGAAGTTAGATCAGATGGCCAATGCAATTTGGTGCTAGGCCTTTCCCTTTAGGTTTTACCCCAACAATGTTTTCATTAGTTTCGCTCACTCTCGAAATCAAGCATTTTACAGCAGGTTGGAGCAGCCTGTATCTCAGCACAGGAATAAGGTAGGGAAGAATTCTAAGGATCATTTTGACTGCCTCCAGAAGTTAGATCAGATGGTAAATTGTATTAGGTGCCAGGTCTTTCCCTTTAGGTTTTACCCCAACAATGTTTTCATTAGTTTCGCTCACTCTCGAAATCAAGCATTTTACAGCAGGTTGGAGCAGCCTGTATCTCAGCACAGGAATAAGGTAGGGAAGAATTCTAAGGATCATTTTGACTGCCTCCAGAAGTTAGATCAGATGGCAAATTGTATTTGGTGCCAGGTCTTTCCCTTTAGGTTTTACCCCAACAATGTTTTCATTAGTTTCGCTCACTCTCGAAATCAAGCATTTTACAGCAGGTTGGAGCAGCCTGTATCTCAGCACAGGAATAAGGTAGGGAGGAATTCTAAGGATCATTTTGACTGCCTCCAGAAGGTAGATCAGATGGCAAATTGGATTTGGTGCTAGGCCTTTCCCTTTAGGTTTTACCCCAACAATGTTTTCATTAGTTTCGCTCACTCTCGAAATCAAGCATTTTACAGCAGGTTGGAGCAGCCTGTATCTCAGCACAGGAATAAGGTAGGGAAGAATTCAAATGCTCATTTTGACTGCCTCCAGAAGTTAGATCAGATGGCAAATTGTATTTGGTGCTAGGTCTTTCCCTTTAGGTTTTACCCCAACAATGTTTTCATTAGTTTCGCTCACTCTCAAAATCAAGCATTTTACAGGAGGTTGGAGCAGCCTGTATCTCAGCACAGGAATAAGGTAGGGAAGAATTCAAATGCTCATTTTGACTGTCTCCAGAAGTTAGATCAGATGGCCAATGCAATTTGGTGCTAGGCCTTTCCCTTTAGGTTTTACCCCAACAATGTTTTCATTAGTTTCGCTCACTCTCGAAATCAAGCATTTTACAGCAGGTTGGAGCAGCCTGTATCTCAGCACAGGAATAAGGTAGGGAAGAATTCAAATACTCATTTTGACGGCCTCCAGAAGTTAGATCAGATGGCCAATGCAATTTGGTGCTAGGCCTTTCCCTTTAGGTTTTACCCCAACAATGTTTTCAATAGTTTCGCTCACTCTCGAAATCAAGCATTTTACAGCAGGTTGGAGCAGCCTGTATCTCAGCACAGGAATAAGGTAGGGAAGAATTCAAATACTCATTTTGACTGCCTCCAGAAGTTAGATCAGATGGCAAATTGGATTTGGTGCTAGGTCTTTCCCTTTAGGTTTTACCCCAACAATGTTTTCATTAGTTTCGCTCACTCTCGAAATCAAGCATTTTACAGCAGGTTGGAGCAGCCTGTATCTCAGCACAGGAATAAGGTAGGGAATAATTCAAATACTCATTTTGACTGCCTCCAGAAGTTAGATCAGATGGCCAATGCAATTTGGTGCTAGGTCTTTCCCTTTAGGTTTTACCCCAACAATGTTTTCATTAGTTTCGCTCACTCTCGAAATCAAGCATTTTACAGCAGGTTGGAGCAGCCTGTATCTCAGCACAGGAATAAGGTAGGGAAGGATTCAAATACTCATTTTGACTGCCTCCAGAAGTTAGATCAGATGGCAAATTTTATTTGGTGCCAGGTCTTTCCCTTTAGGTTTTACCCCAACAATGTTTTCATTAGTTTCGCTCACTCTCAAAATCAAGCATTTTACAGCAGGTTGGAGCAGCCTGTATCTCAGCACAGGAATAAGGTAGGGAAGGATTCAAATACTCATTTTGACTGCCTCCAGAAGTTAGATCAGATGGCAAATTGGATTTGATGCTAGGTCTTTCCCTTTAGGTTTTACCCCAACCTATGTTTTCATTAGTTTCGCTCACTCTCAAAATCAAGCATTTTACAGCAGGTTGGAGCAGCCTGTATCTCAGCACAGGAATAAGGTAGGGAAGAATTCTAAGGATAATTTTGACTGCCTCCAGAAGTTAGATCAGATGGCCAATGCAATTTGGTGCTAGGCCTTTCCCTTTAGGTTTTACTCCAACAATGTTTTCATTAGTTTCGCTCACTCTCGAAATCAAGCATTTTACAGCAGGTTGGAGCAGCCTGTATCTCAGCACAGGAATAAGGTAGGGAAGAATTCTAAGGATCATTTTGACTGCCTCCAGAAGTTAGATCAGATGGCCAATGCAATTTGGTGCTAGGCCTTTCCCTTTATGTTTTACCCCAACAATGTTTTCATTAGTTTCGCTCACTCTCGAAATCAAGCATTTTACAGCAGGTTGGAGCAGCCTGTATCTCAGCACAGGAATAAGGTAGGGAAGAATTCTAAGGATCATTTTGACTGCCTCCAGAAGTTAGATCAGATGGTAAATTGTATTAGGTGCCAGGTCTTTCCCTTTAGGTTTTACCCCAACAATGTTTTCATTAGTTTCGCTCACTCTCGAAATCAAGCATTTTACAGCAGGTTGGAGCAGCCTGTATCTCAGCACAGGAATAAAGTAGGGAAGGATTCAAATACTCATTTTGACTGCCTCCAGAAGTTAGATCAGATGGCAAATTGTATTTGGTGCTAGGTCTTTCCCTTTAGGTTTTACCCCAACAATGTTTTCATTAGTTTCGATCACTCTCGAAATCAAGCATTTTACAGCAGGTTGGAGCACCCTGTATCTCAGCACAGGAATAAGGTAGGGAAGAATTCAAATACTCATTTTGACTGCCTCCAGAAGTTAGATCAGATGGCCAATGCAATTTGGTGCTAGGCCTTTCCCTTTAGGTTTTACCCCAACAATGTTTTCATTAGTTTCGCTCACTCTCGAAATCAAGCATTTTACAGCAGGTTGGAGCAGCCTGTATCTCAGCACAGGAATAAGGTAGGGAAGAATTCTAAGGATCATTTTGACTGCCTCCAGAAGTTAGATCAGATGGCCAATGCAATTTGGTGCTAGGCCTTTCCCTTTAGGTTTTACCCCAACAATGTTTTCATTAGTTTCGCTCACTCTCGAAATCAAGCATTTTACAGCAGGTTGGAGCAGCCTGTATCTCAGCACAGGAATAAGGTAGGGAAGAATTCTAAGGATCATTTTGACTGCCTCCAGAAGTTAGATCAGATGGCAAATTGTATTTGGTGCTAGGTCTTTCCCTTTAGGTTTTACCCCAACAATGTTTTCATTAGTTTCGATCACTCTCGAAATCAAGCATTTTACAGCAGGTTGGAGCAGCCTGTATCTCAGCACAGGAATAAGGTAGGGAAGAATTCAAATACTCATTTTGACTGCCTCCAGAAGTTAGATCAGATGGCCAATGCAATTTGGTGCTAGGTCTTTCCCTTTAGGTTTTACCCCAACAATGTTTTCATTAGTTTCGCTCACTCTCGAAATCAAGCATTTTACAGCAGGTTGGAGCAGCCTGTATCTCAGCACAGGAATAAGGTAGGGAAGAATTCTAAGGATCATTTTGACTGCCTCCAGAAGTTAGATCAGATGGCCAATGCAATTTGGTGCTAGGCCTTTCCCTTTAGGTTTTACCCCAACAATGTTTTCATTAGTTTCGCTCACTCTCGAAATCAAGCATTTTACAGCAGGTTGGAGCAGCCTGTATCTCAGCACAGGAATAAGGTAGGGAAGAATTCTAAGGATCATTTTGACTGCCTCCAGAAGTTAGATCAGATGGTAAATTGTATTAGGTGCCAGGTCTTTCCCTTTAGGTTTTACCCCAACAATGTTTTCATTAGTTTCGCTCACTCTCGAAATCAAGCATTTTACAGCAGGTTGGAGCAGCCTGTATCTCAGCACAGGAATAAGGTAGGGAAGAATTCTAAGGATCATTTTGACTGCCTCCAGAAGTTAGATCAGATGGCAAATTGTATTTGGTGCCAGGTCTTTCCCTTTAGGTTTTACCCCAACAATGTTTTCATTAGTTTCGCTCACTCTCGAAATCAAGCATTTTACAGCAGGTTGGAGCAGCCTGTATCTCAGCACAGGAATAAGGTAGGGAAGAATTCAAATACTCATTTTGACTGCCTCCAGAAGTTAGATCAGATGGCCAATGCAATTTGGTGCTAGGTCTTTCCCTTTAGGTTTTACCCCAACAATGTTTTCATTAGTTTCGCTCACTCTCGAAATCAAGCATTTTACAGCAGGTTGGAGCAGCCTGTATCTCAGCACAGGAATAAGGTAGGGAAGAATTCTAAGGATCATTTTGACTGCCTCCAGAAGTTAGATCAGATGGCCAATGCAATTTGGTGCTAGGCCTTTCCCTTTAGGTTTTACCCCAACAATGTTTTCATTAGTTTCGCTCACTCTCGAAATCAAGCATTTTACAGCAGGTTGGAGCAGCCTGTATCTCAGCACAGGAATAAGGTAGGGAAGAATTCTAAGGATCATTTTGACTGCCTCCAGAAGTTAGATCAGATGGTAAATTGTATTAGGTGCCAAGTCTTTCCCTTTAGGTTTTACCCCAACAATGTTTTCATTAGTTTCGCTCACTCTCGAAATCAAGCATTTTACAGCAGGTTGGAGCAGCCTGTATCTCAGCACAGGAATAAGGTAGGGAAGAATTCTAAGGATCATTTTGACTGCCTCCAGAAGTTAGATCAGATGGCAAATTGTATTTGGTGCCAGGTCTTTCCCTTTAGGTTTTACCCCAACAATGTTTTCATTAGTTTCGCTCACTCTCGAAATCAAGCATTTTACAGCAGGTTGGAGCAGCCTGTATCTCAGCACAGGAATAAGGTAGGGAGGAATTCTAAGGATCATTTTGACTGCCTCCAGAAGGTAGATCAGATGGCAAATTGGATTTGGTGCTAGGCCTTTCCCTTTAGGTTTTACCCCAACAATGTTTTCATTAGTTTCGCTCACTCTCGAAATCAAGCATTTTACAGCAGGTTGGAGCAGCCTGTATCTCAGCACAGGAATAAGGTAGGGAAGAATTCAAATGCTCATTTTGACTGCCTCCAGAAGTTAGATCAGATGGCAAATTGTATTTGGTGCTAGGTCTTTCCCTTTAGGTTTTACCCCAACAATGTTTTCATTAGTTTCGCTCACTCTCAAAATCAAGCATTTTACAGGAGGTTGGAGCAGCCTGTATCTCAGCACAGGAATAAGGTAGGGAAGAATTCAAATGCTCATTTTGACTGTCTCCAGAAGTTAGATCAGATGGCCAATGCAATTTGGTGCTAGGCCTTTCCCTTTAGGTTTTACCCCAACAATGTTTTCATTAGTTTCGATCACTCTCGAAATCAAGCATTTTACAGCAGGTTGGAGCAGCCTGTATCTCAGCACAGGAATAAGGTAGGGAAGAATTCAAATACTCATTTTGACGGCCTCCAGAAGTTAGATCAGATGGCCAATGCAATTTGGTGCTAGGCCTTTCCCTTTAGGTTTTACCCCAACAATGTTTTCATTAGTTTCGCTCACTCTCGAAATCAAGCATTTTACAGCAGGTTGGAGCAGCCTGTATCTCAGCACAGGAATAAGGTAGGGAAGGATTCAAATACTCATTTTGACTGCCTCCAGAAGTTAGATCAGATGGCAAATTGGATTTGGTGCTAGGTCTTTCCCTTTAGGTTTTACCCCAACAATGTTTTCATTAGTTTCGCTCACTCTCGAAATCAAGCATTTTACAGCAGGTTGGAGCAGCCTGTATCTCAGCACAGGAATAAGGTAGGGAAGAATTCAAATACTCATTTTGACTGCCTCCAGAAGTTAGATCAGATGGCCAATGCAATTTGGTGCTAGGTCTTTCCCTTTAGGTTTTACCCCAACAATGTTTTCATTAGTTTCGCTCACTCTCGAAATCAAGCATTTTACAGCAGGTTGGAGCAGCCTGTATCTCAGCACAGGAATCAGGTAGGGAAGAATTCTAAGGATCATTTTGACTGCCTCCAGAAGTTAGATCAGATGGCAAATTTTATTTGGTGCCAGGTCTTTCCCTTTAGGTTTTACCCCAACAATGTTTTCATTAGTTTCGCTCACTCTCAAAATCAAGCATTTTACAGCAGGTTGGAGCAGCCTGTATCTCAGCACAGGAATAAGGTAGGGAAGGATTCAAATACTCATTTTGACTGCCTCCAGAAGTTAGATCAGATGGCAAATTGGATTTGATGCTAGGTCTTTCCCTTTAGGTTTTACCCCAACCTATGTTTTCATTAGTTTCGCTCACTCTCAAAATCAAGCATTTTACAGCAGGTTGGAGCAGCCTGTATCTCAGCACAGGAATAAGGTAGGGAAGAATTCTAAGGATCATTTTGACTGCCTCCAGAAGTTAGATCAGATGGCCAATGCAATTTGGTGCTAGGCCTTTCCCTTTAGGTTTTACTCCAACAATGTTTTCATTAGTTTCGCTCACTCTCGAAATCAAGCATTTTACAGCAGGTTGGAGCAGCCTGTATCTCAGCACAGGAATAAGGTAGGGAAGAATTCTAAGGATCATTTTGACTGCCTCCAGAAGTTAGATCAGATGGCCAATGCAATTTGGTGCTAGGCCTTTCCCTTTATGTTTTACCCCAACAATGTTTTCATTAGTTTCGCTCACTCTCGAAATCAAGCATTTTACAGCAGGTTGGAGCAGCCTGTATCTCAGCACAGGAATAAGGTAGGGAAGAATTCTAAGGATCATTTTGACTGCCTCCAGAAGTTAGATCAGATGGTAAATTGTATTAGGTGCCAGGTCTTTCCCTTTAGGTTTTACCCCAACAATGTTTTCATTAGTTTCGCTCACTCTTGAAATCAAGCATTTTACAGCAGGTTGGAGCAGCCTGTATCTCAGCACAGGAATAAGGTAGGGAAGAATTCTAAGGATCATTTTGACTGCCTCCAGAAGTTAGATCAGATGGCAAATTGTATTTGGTGCCAGGTCTTTCCCTTTAGGTTTTACCCCAACAATGTTTTCATTAGTTTCGCTCACTCTCGAAATCAAGCATTTTACAGCAGGTTGGAGCAGCCTGTATCTCAGCACAGGAATAAGGTAGGGAGGAATTCTAAGGATCATTTTGACTGCCTCCAGAAGGTAGATCAGATGGCAAATTGGATTTGGTGCTAGGCCTTTCCCTTTAGGTTTTACCCCAACAATGTTTTCATTAGTTTCGCTCACTCTCGAAATCAAGCATTTTACAGCAGGTTGGAGCAGCCTGTATCTCAGCACAGGAATAAGGTAGGGAAGAATTCAAATGCTCATTTTGACTGCCTCCAGAAGTTAGATCAGATGGCAAATTGTATTTGGTGCTAGGTCTTTCCCTTTAGGTTTTACCCCAACAATGTTTTCATTAGTTTCGCTCACTCTCAAAATCAAGCATTTTACAGGAGGTTGGAGCAGCCTGTATCTCAGCACAGGAATAAGGTAGGGAAGAATTCAAATACTCATTTTGACTGTCTCCAGAAGTTAGATCAGATGGCCAATGCAATTTGGTGCTAGGTCTTTCCCTTTAGGTTTTACCCCAACAATGTTTTCATTAGTTTCGCTCACTCTCGAAATCAAGCATTTTACAGCAGGTTGGAGCAGCCTGTATCTCAGCACAGGAATAAGGTAGGGAAGAATTCAAATACTCATTTTGACTGCCTCCAGAAGTTAGATCAGATGGCCAATGCAATTTGGTGCTAGGTCTTTCCCTTTAGGTTTTACCCCAACAATGTTTTCATTAGTTTCGCTCACTCTCGAAATCAAGCATTTTACAGCAGGTTGGAGCAGCCTGTATCTCAGCACAGGAATAAGGTAGGGAAGAATTCTAAGGATCATTTTGACTGCCTCCAGAAGTTAGATCAGATGGCCAATGCAATTTGGTGCTAGGCCTTTCCCTTTAGGTTTTACCCCAACAATGTTTTCATTAGTTTCGCTCACTCTCGAAATCAAGCATTTTACAGCAGGTTGGAGCAGCCTGTATCTCAGCACAGGAATAAGGTAGGGAAGAATTCTAAGGATCATTTTGACTGCCTCCAGAAGTTAGATCAGATGGTAAATTGTATTAGGTGCCAGGTCTTTCCCTTTAGGTTTTACCCCAACAATGTTTTCATTAGTTTCGCTCACTCTCGAAATCAAGCATTTTACAGCAGGTTGGAGCAGCCTGTATCTCAGCACAGGAATAAGGTAGGGAAGAATTCTAAGGATCATTTTGACTGCCTCCAGAAGTTAGATCAGATGGCAAATTGTATTTGGTGCCAGGTCTTTCCCTTTAGGTTTTACCCCAACAATGTTTTCATTAGTTTCGCTCACTCTCGAAATCAAGCATTTTACAGCAGGTTGGAGCAGCCTGTATCTCAGCACAGGAATAAGGTAGGGAGGAATTCTAAGGATCATTTTGACTGCCTCCAGAAGGTAGATCAGATGGCAAATTGGATTTGGTGCTAGGCCTTTCCCTTTAGGTTTTACCCCAACAATGTTTTCATTAGTTTCGCTCACTCTCGAAATCAAGCATTTTACAGCAGGTTGGAGCAGCCTGTATCTCAGCACAGGAATAAGGTAGGGAAGAATTCAAATGCTCATTTTGACTGCCTCCAGAAGTTAGATCAGATGGCAAATTGTATTTGGTGCTAGGTCTTTCCCTTTAGGTTTTACCCCAACAATGTTTTCATTAGTTTCGCTCACTCTCAAAATCAAGCATTTTACAGGAGGTTGGAGCAGCCTGTATCTCAGCACAGGAATAAGGTAGGTAAGAATTCAAATGCTCATTTTGACTGTCTCCAGAAGTTAGATCAGATGGCCAATGCAATTTGGTGCTAGGCCTTTCCCTTTAGGTTTTACCCCAACAATGTTTTCATTAGTTTCGATCACTCTCGAAATCAAGCATTTTACAGCAGGTTGGAGCAGCCTGTATCTCAGCACAGGAATAAGGTAGGGAAGAATTCAAATACTCATTTTGACGGCCTCCAGAAGTTAGATCAGATGGCCAATGCAATTTGGTGCTAGGCCTTTCCCTTTAGGTTTTACCCCAACAATGTTTTCATTAGTTTCGCTCACTCTCGAAATCAAGCATTTTACAGCAGGTTGGAGCAGCCTGTATCTCAGCACAGGAATAAGGTAGGGAAGGATTCAAATACTCATTTTGACTGCCTCCAGAAGTTAGATCAGATGGCAAATTGGATTTGGTGCTAGGTCTTTCCCTTTAGGTTTTACCCCAACAATGTTTTCATTAGTTTCGCTCACTCTCGAAATCAAGCATTTTACAGCAGGTTGGAGCAGCCTGTATCTCAGCACAGGAATAAGGTAGGGAAGAATTCAAATACTCATTTTGACTGCCTCCAGAAGTTAGATCAGATGGCCAATGCAATTTGGTGCTAGGTCTTTCCCTTTAGGTTTTACCCCAACAATGTTTTCATTAGTTTCGCTCACTCTCGAAATCAAGCATTTTACAGCAGGTTGGAGCAGCCTGTATCTCAGCACAGGAATCAGGTAGGGAAGAATTCTAAGGATCATTTTGACTGCCTCCAGAAGTTAGATCAGATGGCAAATTTTATTTGGTGCCAGGTCTTTCCCTTTAGGTTTTACCCCAACAATGTTTTCATTAGTTTCGCTCACTCTCAAAATCAAGCATTTTACAGCAGGTTGGAGCAGCCTGTATCTCAGCACAGGAATAAGGTAGGGAAGGATTCAAATACTCATTTTGACTGCCTCCAGAAGTTAGATCAGATGGCAAATTGGATTTGATGCTAGGTCTTTCCCTTTAGGTTTTACCCCAACCTATGTTTTCATTAGTTTCGCTCACTCTCAAAATCAAGCATTTTACAGCAGGTTGGAGCAGCCTGTATCTCAGCACAGGAATAAGGTAGGGAAGAATTCTAAGGATCATTTTGACTGCCTCCAGAAGTTAGATCAGATGGCCAATGCAATTTGGTGCTAGGCCTTTCCCTTTAGGTTTTACTCCAACAATGTTTTCATTAGTTTCGCTCACTCTCGAAATCAAGCATTTTACAGCAGGTTGGAGCAGCCTGTATCTCAGCACAGGAATAAGGTAGGGAAGAATTCTAAGGATCATTTTGACTGCCTCCAGAAGTTAGATCAGATGGCCAATGCAATTTGGTGCTAGGCCTTTCCCTTTAGGTTTTACCCCAACAATGTTTTCATTAGTTTCGCTCACTCTCGAAATCAAGCATTTTACAGCAGGTTGGAGCAGCCTGTATCTCAGCACAGGAATAAGGTAGGGAAGAATTCTAAGGATCATTTTGACTGCCTCCAGAAGTTAGATCAGATGGTAAATTGTATTAGGTGCCAGGTCTTTCCCTTTAGGTTTTACCCCAACAATGTTTTCATTAGTTTCGCTCACTCTCGAAATCAAGCATTTTACAGCAGGTTGGAGCAGCCTGTATCTCAGCACAGGAATAAGGTAGGGAAGAATTCTAAGGATCATTTTGACTGCCTCCAGAAGTTAGATCAGATGGCAAATTGTATTTGGTGCCAGGTCTTTCCCTTTAGGTTTTACCCCAACAATGTTTTCATTAGTTTCGCTCACTCTCGAAATCAAGCATTTTACAGCAGGTTGGAGCAGCCTGTATCTCAGCACAGGAATAAGGTAGGGAGGAATTCTAAGGATCATTTTGACTGCCTCCAGAAGGTAGATCAGATGGCAAATTGGATTTGGTGCTAGGCCTTTCCCTTTAGGTTTTACCCCAACAATGTTTTCATTAGTTTCGCTCACTCTCGAAATCAAGCATTTTACAGCAGGTTGGAGCAGCCTGTATCTCAGCACAGGAATAAGGTAGGGAAGAATTCAAATGCTCATTTTGACTGCCTCCAGAAGTTAGATCAGATGGCAAATTGTATTTGGTGCTAGGTCTTTCCCTTTAGGTTTTACCCCAACAATGTTTTCATTAGTTTCGCTCACTCTCAAAATCAAGCATTTTACAGGAGGTTGGAGCAGCCTGTATCTCAGCACAGGAATAAGGTAGGGAAGAATTCAAATGCTCATTTTGACTGTCTCCAGAAGTTAGATCAGATGGCCAATGCAATTTGGTGCTAGGCCTTTCCCTTTAGGTTTTACCCCAACAATGTTTTCATTAGTTTCGCTCACTCTCGAAATCAAGCATTTTACAGCAGGTTGGAGCAGCCTGTATCTCAGCACAGGAATAAGGTAGGGAAGAATTCAAATGCTCATTTTGACGGCCTCCAGAAGTTAGATCAGATGGCCAATGCAATTTGGTGCTAGGCCTTTCCCTTTAGGTTTTACCCCAACAATGTTTTCATTAGTTTCGCTCACTCTCGAAATCAAGCATTTTACAGCAGGTTGGAGCAGCCTGTATCTCAGCACAGGAATAAGGTAGGGAAGGATTCAAATACTCATTTTGACTGCCTCCAGAAGTTAGATCAGATGGCAAATTGGATTTGGTGCTAGGTCTTTCCCTTTAGGTTTTACCCCAACAATGTTTTCATTAGTTTCGCTCACTCTCGAAATCAAGCATTTTACAGCAGGTTGGAGCAGCCTGTATCTCAGCACAGGAATAAGGTAGGGAAGAATTCAAATACTCATTTTGACTGCCTCCAGAAGTTAGATCAGATGGCCAATGCAATTTGGTGCTAGGTCTTTCCCTTTAGGTTTTACCCCAACAATGTTTTCATTAGTTTCGCTCACTCTCAAAATCAAGCATTTTACAGGAGGTTGGAGCAGCCTGTATCTCAGCACAGGAATAAGGTAGGGAAGGATTCAAATACTCATTTTGACTGCCTCCAGAAGTTAGATCAGATGGCAAATTGGATTTGGTGCTAGGTCTTTCCCTTTAGGTTTTACCCCAACAATGTTTTCATTAGTTTCGCTCACTCTCAAAATCAAGCATTTTACAGCAGGTTGGAGCAGCCTGTATCTCAGCACAGGAATAAGGTAGGGAAGAATTCTAAGGATCATTTTGACTGCCTCCAGAAGTTAGATCAGATGGCAAATTGTATTTGGTGCTAGGCCTTTCCCTTTAGGTTTTACCCCAACAATGTTTTCATTAGTTTCGCTCACTCTCGAAATCAAGCATTTTACAGCAGGTTGGAGCAGCCTGTATCTCAGCACAGGAATAAGGTAGGGAAGAATTCTAAGGATCATTTTGACTGCCTCCAGAAGTTAGATCAGATGGCCAATGCAATTTGGTGCTAGGCCTTTCCCTTTAGGTTTTACCCCAACAATGTTTTCATTAGTTTCGCTCACTCTCGAAATCAAGCATTTTACAGCAGGTTGGAGCAGCCTGTATCTCAGCACAGGAATAAGGTAGGGAAGAATTCTAAGGATCATTTTGACTGCCTCCAGAAGTTAGATCAGATGGCAAATTGTATTTGGTGCCAGGTCTTCCCCTTTAGGTTTTACCCCAACAATGTTTTCATTAGTTTCGCTCACTCTCGAAATCAAGCATTTTACAGCAGGTTGGAGCAGCCTGTATCTCAGCACAGGAATAAGGTAGGGAAGAATTCAAATACTCATTTTGACTGCCTCCAGAAGTTAGATCAGATGGCAAATTGGATTTGGTGCTAGGTCTTTCCCTTTAGGTTTTACCCCAACAATGTTTTCATTAGTTTCGCTCACTCTCGAAATCAAGCATTTTACAGCAGGTTGGAGCAGCCTGTATCTCAGCACAGGAATAAGGTAGGGAAGAATTCAAATACTCATTTTGACTGCCTCCAGAAGTTAGATCAGATGGCAAATTGGATTTGGTGCTAGGCCTTTCCCTTTAGGTTTTACCCCAACAATGTTTTCATTAGTTTCGCTCACTCTCGAAATCAAGCATTTTACAGCAGGTTGGAGCAGCCTGTATCTCAGCACAGGAATCAGGTAGGGAAGAATTCTAAGGATCATTTTGACTGCCTCCAGAAGTTAGATCAGATGGGAAATTTTATTTGGTGCCAGGTCTTTCCCTTTAGGTTTTACCCCAACAATGTTTTCATTAGTTTCGCTCACTCTCGAAATCAAGCATTTTACAGCAGGTTGGAGCAGCCTGTATCTCAGCACAGGAATAAGGTAGGGAAGGATTCAAATACTCATTTTGACTGCCTCCAGAAGTTAGATCAGATGGCAAATTGGATTTGGTGCTAGGTCTTTCCCTTTAGGTTTTACCCCAACAATGTTTTCATTAGTTTCGCTCACTCTCAAAATCAAGCATTTTACAGCAGGTTGGAGCAGCCTGTATCTCAGCACAGGAATAAGGTAGGGAAGAATTCAAATACTCATTTTGACTGCCTCCAGAAGTTAGATCAGATGGCCAATGCAATTTGGTGCTAGGCCTTTCCCTTTAGGTTTTACCCCAACAATGTTTTCATTAGTTTCGCTCACTCTCGAAATCAAGCATTTTACAGCAGGTTGGAGCAGCCTGTATCTCAGCACAGGAATAAGGTAGGGAAGAATTCTAAGGATCATTTTGACTGCCTCCAGAAGTTAGATCAGATGGCCAATGCAATTTGGTGCTAGGCCTTTCCCTTTATGTTTTACCCCAACAATGTTTTCATTAGTTTCGCTCACTCTCGAAATCAAGCATTTTACAGCAGGTTGGAGCACCCTGTATCTCAGCACAGGAATAAGGTAGGGAAGAATTCTAAGGATCATTTTGACTGCCTCCAGAAGTTAGATCAGATGGCAAATTGGATTTGGTGCTAGGTCTTTCCCTTTAGGTTTTACCCCAACAATGTTTTCATTAGTTTCGCTCACTCTCGAAATCAAGCATTTTACAGCAGGTTGGAGCAGCCTGTATCTCAGCACAGGAATAAGGTAGGGAAGAATTCAAATACTCATTTTGACTGCCTCCAGAAGTTAGATCAGATGGCCAGTGGAATTTGGTGCTAGGCCTTTCCCTTTAGGTTTTACCCCAACAATGTTTTCATTAGTTTCGCTCACTCTCGAAATCAAGCATTTTACAGCAGGTTGGAACAGCCTGTATCTCAGCACACGAATAAGGTAGGGAAGAATTCTAAGGATCATTTTGACTGCCTCCAGAAGTTAGATCAGATGGCCAATGCAATTTGGTGCTAGGCCTTTCCCTTTAGGTTTTACCCCAACAATGTTTTCATTAGTTTCGCTCACTCTCGAAATCAAGCATTTTACAGCAGGTTGGAGCAGCCTGTATCTCAGCACAGGAATAAGGTAGGGAAGAATTCTAAGGATCATTTTGACTGCCTCCAGAAGGTAGATCAGATGGCCAGTGGAATTTGGTGCTAGGCCTTTCCCTTTAGGTTTTACCCCAACAATGTTTTCATGAGTTTCGCTCACTCTCGAAATCAAGCATTTTACAGCAGGTTGGAGCAGCCTGTATCTCAGCACAGGAATAAGTTAAGGAAGAATTCAAATACTCATTTTGACTGCCTCCAGAAGTTAGATCAGATGGCAAATTGTATTTGGTGCTAGGTCTTTCCCTTTAGGTTTTACCCCAACAATGTTTTCATTAGTTTCGCTCACTCTCGAAATCAAGCATTTTACAGCAGGTTGGAGCAGCCTGTATCTCAGCACAGGAATAAGGTAGGGAAGAATTCAAATACTCATTTTGACTGCCTCCAGAAGTTAGATCAGATGGCCAATGCAATTTGGTGCTAGGCCTTTCCCTTTAGGTTTTACCCCAACAATGTTTTCATTAGTTTCGCTCACTCTCGAAATCAAGCATTTTACAGCAGGTTGGAGCAGCCTGTATCTCAGCACAGGAATAAGGCAAGGAAGAATTCAAATACGCATTTTGACTGCCTCCAGAAGTTAGATCAGATGGCAAATTGGATTTGGTGCTAGGTCTTTCCCTTTAGGTTTTACCCCAACAATGTTTTCATTAGTTTCGCTCACTCTCGAAATCAAGCATTTTACAGCAGGTTGGAGCACCCTGTATCTCAGCACAGGAATAAGGTAGGGAAGAATTCAAATACTCATTTTGACTGCCTCCAGAAGTTAGATCAGATGGCCAATGCAATTTGGTGCTAGGCCTTTCCCTTTAGGTTTTACCCCAACAATGTTTTCATTAGTTTCGCTCACTCTCGAAATCAAGCGTTTTACAGCAGGTTGGAGCAGCCTGTATCTCAGCACAGGAATAAGGTAGGGAAGAATTCTAAGGATCATTTTGACTGCCTCCAGAAGTTAGATCAGATGGCCAATGCAATTTGGTGCTAGGCCTTTCCCTTTAGGTTTTACCCCAACAATGTTTTCATTAGTTTCGCTCACTCTCGAAATCAAGCATTTTACAGCAGGTTGGAGCAGCCTGTATCTCAGCACAGGAATAAGGTAGGGAAGAATTCTAAGGATCATTTTGACTGCCTCCAGAAGTTAGATGAGATGGTAAATTGTATTAGGTGCCAGGTCTTTCCCTTTAGGTTTTACCCCAACAATGTTTTCATTAGTTTCGCTCACTCTCGAAATCAAGCATTTTACAGCAGGTTGGAGCAGCCTGTATCTCAGCACAGGAATAAGGTAGGGAAGAATTCTAAGGATCATTTTGACTGCCTCCAGAAGTTAGATCAGATGGCAAATTGTATTTGGTGCCAGGTCTTTCCCTTTAGGTTTTACCCCAACAATGTTTTCATTAGTTTCGCTCACTCTCGAAATCAAGCATTTTACAGCAGGTTGGAGCAGCCTGTATCTCAGCACAGGAATAAGGTAGGGAGGAATTCTAAGGATCATTTTGACTGCCTCCAGAAGGTAGATCAGATGGCCAGTGGAATTTGGTGCTAGGCCTTTCCCTTTAGGTTTTACCCCAACAATGTTTTCATGAGTTTCGCTCACTCTCGAAATCAAGCATTTTACAGCAGGTTGGAGCAGCCTGTATCTCAGCACAGGAATAAGGTAAGGAAGAATTCAAATACTCATTTTGACTGCCTCCAGAAGTTAGATCAGATGGCAAATTGTATTTGGTGCTAGGTCTTTCCCTTTAGGTTTTACCCCAACAATGTTTTCATTAGTTTCGCTCACTCTCGAAATCAAGCATTTTACAGCAGGTTGGAGCAGCCTGTATCTCAGCACAGGAATAAGGTAGGGAAGAATTCAAATACTCATTTTGACTGCCTCCAGAAGTTAGATCAGATGGCCAATGCAATTTGGTGCTAGGCCTTTCCCTTTAGGTTTTACCCCAACAATGTTTTCATTAGTTTCGCTCACTCTCGAAATCAAGCATTTTACAGCAGGTTGGAGCAGCCTGTATCTCAGCACAGGAATAAGGCAAGGAAGAATTCAAATACGCATTTTGACTGCCTCCAGAAGTTAGATCAGATGGCAAATTGGATTTGGTGCTAGGTCTTTCCCTTTAGGTTTTACCCCAACAATGTTTTCATTAGTTTCGCTCACTCTCGAAATCAAGCATTTTACAGCAGGTTGGAGCAGCCTGTATCTCAGCACAGGAATAAGGTAGGGAAGAATTCTAAGGATCATTTTGACTGCCTCCAGAAGTTAGATCAGATGGCCAATGCAATTTGGTGCTAGGCCTTTCCCTTTAGGTTTTACCCCAACAATGTTTTCATTAGTTTCGCTCACTCTCGAAATCAAGCGTTTTACAGCAGGTTGGAGCAGCCTGTATCTCAGCACAGGAATAAGGTAGGGAAGAATTCTAAGGATCATTTTGACTGCCTCCAGAAGTTAGATCAGATGGCCAATGCAATTTGGTGCTAGGCCTTTCCCTTTAGGTTTTACCCCAACAATGTTTTCATTAGTTTCGCTCACTCTCGAAATCAAGCATTTTACAGCAGGTTGGAGCAGCCTGTATCTCAGCACAGGAATAAGGTAGGGAAGAATTCTAAGGATCATTTTGACTGCCTCCAGAAGTTAGATGAGATGGTAAATTGTATTAGGTGCCAGGTCTTTCCCTTTAGGTTTTACCCCAACAATGTTTTCATTAGTTTCGCTCACTCTCGAAATCAAGCATTTTACAGCAGGTTGGAGCAGCCTGTATCTCAGCACAGGAATAAGGTAGGGAAGAATTCTAAGGATCATTTTGACTGCCTCCAGAAGTTAGATCAGATGGCAAATTGTATTTGGTGCCAGGTCTTTCCCTTTAGGTTTTACCCCAACAATGTTTTCATTAGTTTCGCTCACTCTCGAAATCAAGCATTTTACAGCAGGTTGGAGCAGCCTGTATCTCAGCACAGGAATAAGGCAAGGAAGAATTCAAATACGCATTTTGACTGCCTCCAGAAGTTAGATCAGATGGCAAATTGGATTTGGTGCTAGGTCTTTCCCTTTAGGTTTTACCCCAACAATGTTTTCATTAGTTTCGCTCACTCTCGAAATCAAGCATTTTACAGCAGGTTGGAGCACCCTGTATCTCAGCACAGGAATAAGGTAGGGAAGAATTCAAATACTCATTTTGACTGCCTCCAGAAGTTAGATCAGATGGCCAATGCAATTTGGTGCTAGGCCTTTCCCTTTAGGTTTTACCCCAACAATGTTTTCATTAGTTTCGCTCACTCTCGAAATCAAGCGTTTTACAGCAGGTTGGAGCAGCCTGTATCTCAGCACAGGAATAAGGTAGGGAAGAATTCTAAGGATCATTTTGACTGCCTCCAGAAGTTAGATCAGATGGCCAATGCAATTTGGTGCTAGGCCTTTCCCTTTAGGTTTTACCCCAACAATGTTTTCATTAGTTTCGCTCACTCTCGAAATCAAGCATTTTACAGCAGGTTGGAGCAGCCTGTATCTCAGCACAGGAATAAGGTAGGGAAGAATTCTAAGGATCATTTTGACTGCCTCCAGAAGTTAGATGAGATGGTAAATTGTATTAGGTGCCAGGTCTTTCCCTTTAGGTTTTACCCCAACAATGTTTTCATTAGTTTCGCTCACTCTCGAAATCAAGCATTTTACAGCAGGTTGGAGCAGCCTGTATCTCAGCACAGGAATAAGGTAGGGAAGAATTCTAAGGATCATTTTGACTGCCTCCAGAAGTTAGATCAGATGGCAAATTGTATTTGGTGCCAGGTCTTTCCCTTTAGGTTTTACCCCAACAATGTTTTCATTAGTTTCGCTCACTCTCGAAATCAAGCATTTTACAGCAGGTTGGAGCAGCCTGTATCTCAGCACAGGAATAAGGTAGGGAGGAATTCTAAGGATCATTTTGACTGCCTCCAGAAGGTAGATCAGATGGCCAGTGGAATTTGGTGCTAGGCCTTTCCCTTTAGGTTTTACCCCAACAATGTTTTCATGAGTTTCGCTCACTCTCGAAATCAAGCATTTTACAGCAGGTTGGAGCAGCCTGTATCTCAGCACAGGAATAAGGTAAGGAAGAATTCAAATACTCATTTTGACTGCCTCCAGAAGTTAGATCAGATGGCAAATTGTATTTGGTGCTAGGTCTTTCCCTTTAGGTTTTACCCCAACAATGTTTTCATTAGTTTCGCTCACTCTCGAAATCAAGCATTTTACAGCAGGTTGGAGCAGCCTGTATCTCAGCACAGGAATAAGGTAGGGAAGAATTCAAATACTCATTTTGACTGCCTCCAGAAGTTAGATCAGATGGCCAATGCAATTTGGTGCTAGGCCTTTCCCTTTAGGTTTTACCCCAACAATGTTTTCATTAGTTTCGCTCACTCTCGAAATCAAGCATTTTACAGCAGGTTGGAGCAGCCTGTATCTCAGCACAGGAATAAGGCAAGGAAGAATTCAAATACGCATTTTGACTGCCTCCAGAAGTTAGATCAGATGGCAAATTGGATTTGGTGCTAGGTCTTTCCCTTTAGGTTTTACCCCAACAATGTTTTCATTAGTTTCGCTCACTCTCGAAATCAAGCATTTTACAGCAGGTTGGAGCAGCCTGTATCTCAGCACAGGAATAAGGTAGGGAAGAATTCTAAGGATCATTTTGACTGCCTCCAGAAGTTAGATCAGATGGCCAATGCAATTTGGTGCTAGGCCTTTCCCTTTAGGTTTTACCCCAACAATGTTTTCATTAGTTTCGCTCACTCTCGAAATCAAGCGTTTTACAGCAGGTTGGAGCAGCCTGTATCTCAGCACAGGAATAAGGTAGGGAAGAATTCTAAGGATCATTTTGACTGCCTCCAGAAGTTAGATCAGATGGCCAATGCAATTTGGTGCTAGGCCTTTCCCTTTAGGTTTTACCCCAACAATGTTTTCATTAGTTTCGCTCACTCTCGAAATCAAGCATTTTACAGCAGGTTGGAGCAGCCTGTATCTCAGCACAGGAATAAGGTAGGGAAGAATTCTAAGGATCATTTTGACTGCCTCCAGAAGTTAGATGAGATGGTAAATTGTATTAGGTGCCAGGTCTTTCCCTTTAGGTTTTACCCCAACAATGTTTTCATTAGTTTCGCTCACTCTCGAAATCAAGCATTTTACAGCAGGTTGGAGCAGCCTGTATCTCAGCACAGGAATAAGGTAGGGAAGAATTCTAAGGATCATTTTGACTGCCTCCAGAAGTTAGATCAGATGGCAAATTGTATTTGGTGCCAGGTCTTTCCCTTTAGGTTTTACCCCAACAATGTTTTCATTAGTTTCGCTCACTCTCGAAATCAAGCATTTTACAGCAGGTTGGAGCAGCCTGTATCTCAGCACAGGAATAAGGTAGGGAGGAATTCTAAGGATCATTTTGACTGCCTCCAGAAGGTAGATCAGATGGCCAGTGGAATTTGGTGCTAGGCCTTTCCCTTTAGGTTTTACCCCAACAATGTTTTCATTAGTTTCGCTCACTCTCGAAATCAAGCATTTTACAGCAGGTTGGAGCAGCCTGTATCTCAGCACAGGAATAAGGTAAGGAAGAATTCAAATGCTCATTTTGACTGCCTCCAGAAGTTAGATCAGATGGCAAATTGTATTTGGTGCTAGGTCTTTCCCTTTAGGTTTTACCCCAACAATGTTTTCATTAGTTTCGCTCACTCTCAAAATCAAGCATTTTACAGGAGGTTGGAGCAGCCTGTATCTCAGCACAGGAATAAGGTAGGGAAGAATTCAAATGCTCATTTTGACTGTCTCCAGAAGTTAGATCAGATGGCCAATGCAATTTGGTGCTAGGCCTTTCCCTTTAGGTTTTACCCCAACAATGTTTTCATTAGTTTCGCTCACTCTCGAAATCAAGCATTTTACAGCAGGTTGGAGCAGCCTGTATCTCAGCACAGGAATAAGGTAGGGAAGAATTCAAATACTCATTTTGACGGCCTCCAGAAGTTAGATCAGATGGCCAATGCAATTTGGTGCTAGGCCTTTCCCTTTAGGTTTTACCCCAACAATGTTTTCATTAGTTTCGCTCACTCTCGAAATCAAGCATTTTACAGCAGGTTGGAGCAGCCTGTATCTCAGCACAGGAATAAGGTAGGGAAGAATTCTAAGGATCATTTTGACTGCCTCCAGAAGTTAGATCAGATGGCAAATTGTATTTGGTGCCAGGTCTTCCCCTTTAGGTTTTACCCCAACAATGTTTTCATTAGTTTCGCTCACTCTCGAAATCAAGCATTTTACAGCAGGTTGGAGCAGCCTGTATCTCAGCACAGGAATAAGGTAGGGAAGAATTCAAATACTCATTTTGACTGCCTCCAGAAGTTAGATCAGATGGCCAATGCAATTTGGTGCTAGGCCTTTCCCTTTAGGTTTTACCCCAACAATGTTTTCATTAGTTTCGCTCACTCTCGAAATCAAGCATTTTACAGCAGGTTGGAGCAGCCTGTATCTCAGCACAGGAATAAGGCAAGGAAGAATTCAAATACGCATTTTGACTGCCTCCAGAAGTTAGATCAGATGGCAAATTGGATTTGGTGCTAGGTCTTTCCCTTTAGGTTTTACCCCAACATTGTTTTCATTAGTTTCGCTCACTCTCGAAATCAAGCATTTTACAGCAGGTTGGAGCACCCTGTATCTCAGCACAGGAATAAGGTAGGGAAGAATTCAAATACTCATTTTGACTGCCTCCAGAAGTTAGATCAGATGGCCAATGAAATTTGGTGCTAGGCCTTTCCCTTTAGGTTTTACCCCAACAATGTTTTCATTAGTTTCGCTCACTCTCGAAATCAAGCGTTTTACAGCAGGTTGGAGCAGCCTGTATCTCAGCACAGGAATAAGGTAGGGAAGAATTCTAAGGATCATTTTGACTGCCTCCAGAAGTTAGATTAGATGGCCAATGCAATTTGGTGCTAGGCCTTTCCCTTTAGGTTTTACCCCAACAATGTTTTCATTAGTTTCGCTCACTCTCGAAATCAAGCATTTTACAGCAGGTTGGAGCAGCCTGTATCTCAGCACAGGAATAAGGTAGGGAAGAATTCTAAGGATCATTTTGACTGCCTCCAGAAGTTAGATGAGATGGTAAATTGTATTAGGTGCCAGGTCTTTCCCTTTAGGTTTTACCCCAACAATGTTTTCATTAGTTTCGCTCACTCTCGAAATCAAGCATTTTACAGCAGGTTGGAGCAGCCTGTATCTCAGCACAGGAATAAGGTAGGGAAGAATTCTAAGGATCATTTTGACTGCCTCCAGAAGTTAGATCAGATGGCAAATTGTATTTGGTGCCAGGTCTTTCCCTTTAGGTTTTACCCCAACAATGTTTTCATTAGTTTCGCTCACTCTCGAAATCAAGCATTTTACAGCAGGTTGGAGCAGCCTGTATCTCAGCACAGGAATAAGGTAGGGAAGAATTCTAAGGATCATTTTGACTGCCTCCAGAAGGTAGATCAGATGGCCAGTGGAATTTGGTGCTAGGCCTTTCCCTTTAGGTTTTACCCCAACAATGTTTTCATTAGTTTCGCTCACTCTCGAAATCAAGCATTTTACAGCAGGTTGGAGCAGCCTGTATCTCAGCACAGGAATAAGGTAAGGAAGAATTCAAATGCTCATTTTGACTGCCTCCAGAAGTTAGATCAGATGGCAAATTGTATTTGGTGCTAGGTCTTTCCCTTTAGGTTTTACCCCAACAATGTTTTCATTAGTTTCGCTCACTCTCAAAATCAAGCATTTTACAGGAGGTTGGAGCAGCCTGTATCTCAGCACAGGAATAAGGTAGGGAAGAATTCAAATGCTCATTTTGACTGTCTCCAGAAGTTAGATCAGATGGCCAATGCAATTTGGTGCTAGGCCTTTCCCTTTAGGTTTTACCCCAACAATGTTTTCATTAGTTTCGCTCACTCTCGAAATCAAGCATTTTACAGCAGGTTGGAGCAGCCTGTATCTCAGCACAGGAATAAGGTAGGGAAGAATTCAAATACTCATTTTGACGGCCTCCAGAAGTTAGATCAGATGGCCAATGCAATTTGGTGCTAGGCCTTTCCCTTTAGGTTTTACCCCAACAATGTTTTCATTAGTTTCGCTCACTCTCGAAATCAAGCATTTTACAGCAGGTTGGAGCAGCCTGTATCTCAGCACAGGAATAAGGTAGGGAAGAATTCTAAGGATCATTTTGACTGCCTCCAGAAGTTAGATCAGATGGCAAATTGTATTTGGTGCCAGGTCTTCCCCTTTAGGTTTTACCCCAACAATGTTTTCATTAGTTTCGCTCACTCTCGAAATCAAGCATTTTACAGCAGGTTGGAGCAGCCTGTATCTCAGCACAGGAATAAGGTAGGGAAGGATTCAAATACTCATTTTGACTGCCTCCAGAAGTTAGATCAGATGGCAAATTGGATTTGGTGCTAGGTCTTTCCCTTTAGGTTTTACCCCAACAATGTTTTCATTAGTTTCGCTCACTCTCGAAATCAAGCATTTTACAGCAGGTTGGAGCAGCCTGTATCTCAGCACAGGAATAAGGTAGGGAAGAATTCAAATGCTCATTTTGACTGCCTCCAGAAGTTAGATCAGATGGCCAATGCAATTTGGTGCTAGGCCTTTCCCTTTAGGTTTTACCCCAACAATGTTTTCATTAGTTTCGCTCACTCTCGAAATCAAGCATTTTACAGCAGGTTGGAGCAGCCTGTATCTCAGCACAGGAATAAGGTAGGGAAGAATTCAAATACTCATTTTGACTGCCTCCAGAAGTTAGATCAGATGGCCAATGCAATTTGGTGCTAGGTCTTTCCCTTTAGGTTTTACCCCAACAATGTTTTCATTAGTTTCGCTCACTCTCAAAATCAAGCATTTTACAGGAGGTTGGAGCAGCCTGTATCTCAGCACAGGAATAAGGTAGGGAAGGATTCAAATACTCATTTTGACTGCCTCCAGAAGTTAGATCAGATGGCAAATTGGATTTGGTGCTAGGTCTTTCCCTTTAGGTTTTACCCCAACAATGTTTTCATTAGTTTCGCTCACTCTCAAAATCAAGCATTTTACAGCAGGTTGGAGCAGCCTGTATCTCAGCACAGGAATAAGGTAGGGAAGAATTCTAAGGATCATTTTGACTGCCTCCAGAAGTTAGATCAGATGGCCAATGCAATTTGGTGCTAGGCCTTTCCCTTTAGGTTTTACCCCAACAATGTTTTCATTAGTTTCGCTCACTCTCGAAATCAAGCATTTTACAGCAGGTTGGAGCAGCCTGTATCTCAGCACAGGAATAAGGTAGGGAAGAATTCTAAGGATCATTTTGACTGCCTCCAGAAGTTAGATCAGATGGCAAATTGTATTTGGTGCCAGGTCTTCCCCTTTAGGTTTTACCCCAACAATGTTTTCATTAGTTTCGCTCACTCTCGAAATCAAGCATTTTACAGCAGGTTGGAGCAGCCTGTATCTCAGCACAGGAATAAGGTAGGGAAGGATTCAAATACTCATTTTGACTGCCTCCAGAAGTTAGATCAGATGGCAAATTGGATTTGGTGCTAGGTCTTTCCCTTTAGGTTTTACCCCAACAATGTTTTCATTAGTTTCGCTCACTCTCGAAATCAAGCATTTTACAGCAGGTTGGAGCAGCCTGTATCTCAGCACAGGAATAAGGTAGGGAAGAATTCAAATACTCATTTTGACTGCCTCCAGAAGTTAGATCAGATGGCCAATGCAATTTGGTGCTAGGCCTTTCCCTTTAGGTTTTACCCCAACAATGTTTTCATTAGTTTCGCTCACTCTCAAAATCAAGCATTTTACAGCAGGTTGGAGCAGCCTGTATCTCAGCACAGGAATAAGGTAGGGAAGAATTCTAAGGATCATTTTGACTGCCTCCAGAAGTTAGATCAGATGGCCAATGCAATTTGGTGCTAGGCCTTTCCCTTTAGGTTTTACCCCAACAATGTTTTCATTAGTTTCGCTCACTCTCGAAATCAAGCATTTTACAGCAGGTTGGAGCAGCCTGTATCTCAGCACAGGAATAAGGTAGGGAAGAATTCTAAGGATCATTTTGACTGCCTCCAGAAGTTAGATCAGATGGCAAATTGTATTTGGGTGCCAGGTCTTCCCCTTTAGGTTTTACCCCAACAATGTTTTCATTAGTTTCGCTCACTCTCGAAATCAAGCATTTTACAGCAGGTTGGAGCAGCCTGTATCTCAGCACAGGAATAAGGTAGGGAAGGATTCAAAATACTCATTTTGACTGCCTCCAGAAGTTAGATCAGATGGCAAATTGGATTTGGTGCTAGGTCTTTCCCTTTAGGTTTTACCCCAACAATGTTTTCATTAGTTTTCGCTCACTCTCGAAATCAAGCATTTTACAGCAGGTTGGAGCAGCCTGTATCTCAGCACAGGAATAAGGTAGGGAAGAATTCAAATACTCATTTTGACTGCCTCCAGAAGTTAGATCAGATGGCCAATGCAATTTGGGTGCTAGGCCTTTCCCTTTAGGTTTTACCCCAACAATGTTTTTCATTAGTTTCGCTCACTCTCGAAATCAAGCATTTTACAGCAGGTTGGAGCAGCCTGTATCTCAGCACAGGAATCAGGTAGGGAAGAATTCTAAGGATCATTTTGACTGCCTCCAGAAGTTAGATCAGATGGGAAATTTTATTTGGTGCCAGGTCTTTCCCTTTAGGTTTTTACCCCAACAATGTTTTCATTAGTTTCGCTCACTCTCGAAATCAAGCATTTTACAGCAGGTTGGAGCAGCCTGTATCTCAGCACAGGAATAAGGTAGGGAAGGATTCAAATACTCATTTTGACTGCCTCCAGAAGTTAGATCAGATGGCAAATTGGATTTGGTGCTAGGTCTTTCCCTTTAGGTTTTACCCCAACAATGTTTTCATTAGTTTCGCTCACTCTCAAAATCAAGCATTTTACAGCAGGTTGGAGCAGCCTGTATCTCAGCACAGGAATAAGGTAGGGAAGAATTCTAAGGATCATTTTGACTGCCTCCAGAAGTTAGATCAGATGGCCAATGCAATTTGGTGCTAGGCCTTTCCCTTTAGGTTTTACCCCAACAATGTTTTCATTAGTTTCGCTCACTCTCGAAATCAAGCATTTTACAGCAGGTTGGAGCAGCCTGTATCTCAGCACAGGAATAAGGTAGGGAAGAATTCAAATACTCATTTTGACTGCCTCCAGAAGTTAGATCAGATGGCCAATGCAATTTGGTGCTAGGCCTTTCCCTTTAGGTTTTACCCCAACAATGTTTTTCATTAGTTTCGCTCACTCTCGAAATCAAGCATTTTACAGCAGGTTGGAGCAGCCTGTATCTCAGCACAGGAATCAGGTAGGGAAGAATTCTAAGGATCATTTTGACTGCCTCCAGAAGTTAGATCAGATGGGAAATTTTATTTGGTGCCAGGGTCTTTTCCCTTTAGGTTTTACCCCAACAATGTTTTCATTAGTTTCGCTCACTCTCGAAATCAAGCATTTTTACAGCAGGTTGGAGCAGCCTGTATCTCAGCACAGGAATAAGGTAGGGAAGGATTCAAATACTCATTTTGACTGCCTCCAGAAGTTAGATCAGATGGCAAATTGGATTTGGTGCTAGGTCTTTCCCTTTAGGTTTTACCCCAACAATGTTTTCATTAGTTTCGCTCACTCTCAAAATCAAGCATTTTACAGGCAGGTTGGAGCAGCCTGTATCTCAGCACAGGAATAAGGTAGGGAAGAATTCTAAGGATCATTTTGACTGCCTCCAGAAGTTAGATCAGATGGCCAATGCAATTTGGTGCTAGGCCTTTCCCTTTAGGTTTTACCCCAACAATGTTTTCATTAGTTTCGCTCACTCTCGAAATCAAGCATTTTACAGCAGGTTGGAGCAGCCTGTATCTCAGCACAGGAATAACGTAGGGAAGAATTCAAATACTCATTTTGACTGCCTCCAGAAGTTAGATCAGATGGCCAATGCAATTTGGTGCTAGGCCTTTCCCTTTAGGTTTTACCCCAACAATGTTTTCATTAGTTTCGCTCACTCTCGAAATCAAGCATTTTACAGCAGGTTGGAGCAGCCTGTATCTCAGCACAGGAATAAGGTAGGGGAAGAATTCTAAGGATCATTTTGACTGCCTCCAGAAGTTAGATCAGATGGCAAATTGTATTTGGTGCCAGGTCTTCCCCTTTAGGTTTTACCCCAACAATGTTTTCATTAGTTTCGCTCACTCTCGAAATCAAGCATTTTACAGCAGGTTGGAGCAGCCTGTATCTCAGCACAGGAATAAGGTAGGGAAGGATTCAAATACTCATTTTGACTGCCTCCAGAAGTTAGATCAGATGGCAAATTGGATTTGGTGCTAGGTCTTTCCCTTTAGGTTTTACCCCAACAATGTTTTCATTAGTTTCGCTCACTCTCGAAATCAAGCATTTTACAGCAGGTTGGAGCAGCCTGTATCTCAGCACAGGAATAAGGTAGGGAAGAATTCAAATACTCATTTTGACTGCCTCCAGAAGTTAGATCAGATGGCCAATGCAATTTGGTGCTAGGCCTTTCCCTTTAGGTTTTACCCCAACAATGTTTTCATTAGTTTCGCTCACTCTCGAAATCAAGCATTTTACAGCAGGTTGGAGCAGCCTGTATCTCAGCACAGGAATAAGGTAGGGAAGAATTCAAATACTCATTTTGACTGCCTCCAGAAGTTAGATCAGATGGCCAATGCAATTTGGTGCTAGGCCTTTCCCTTTAGGTTTTACCCCAACAATGTTTTCATTAGTTTCGCTCACTCTCGAAATCAAGCATTTTACAGCAGGTTGGAGCAGCCTGTATCTCAGCACAGGAATAAGGTAGGGAAGAATTCTAAGGATCATTTTGACTGCCTCCAGAAGTTAGATCAGATGGCAAATTGTATTTGGTGCCAGGTCTTCCCCTTTAGGTTTTACCCCAACAATGTTTTCATTAGTTTCGCTCACTCTCGAAATCAAGCATTTTACAGCAGGTTGGAGCAGCCTGTATCTCAGCACAGGAATAAGGTAGGGAAGGATTCAAATACTCATTTTGACTGCCTCCAGAAGTTAGATCAGATGGCAAATTGGATTTGGTGCTAGGTCTTTCCCTTTAGGTTTTACCCCAACAATGTTTTCATTAGTTTCGCTCACTCTCGAAATCAAGCATTTTACAGCAGGTTGGAGCAGCCTGTATCTCAGCACAGGAATAAGGTAGGGAAGAATTCAAATACTCATTTTGACTGCCTCCAGAAGTTAGATCAGATGGCCAATGCAATTTGGTGCTAGGCCTTTCCCTTTAGGTTTTACCCCAACAATGTTTTCATTAGTTTCGCTCACTCTCGAAATCAAGCATTTTACAGCAGGTTGGAGCAGCCTGTATCTCAGCACAGGAATCAGGTAGGGAAGAATTCTAAGGATCATTTTGACTGCCTCCAGAAGTTAGATCAGATGGGAAAATTTTATTTGGTGCCAGGTCTTTCCCTTTAGGTTTTACCCCAACAATGTTTTCATTAGTTTCGCTCACTCTCGAAATCAAGCATTTTACAGCAGGTTGGAGCAGCCTGTATCTCAGCACAGGAATAAGGTAGGGAAGGATTCAAATACTCATTTTGACTGCCTCCAGAAGTTAGATCAGATGGCAAATTGGATTTGGTGCTAGGTCTTTCCCTTTAGGTTTTACCCCAACAATGTTTTCATTAGTTTCGCTCACTCTCGAAATCAAGCATTTTACAGCAGGTTGGAGCAGCCTGTATCTCAGCACAGGAATAAGGTAGGGAAGAATTCTAAGGATCATTTTGACTGCCTCCAGAAGGTAGATCAGATGGCCAGTGGAATTTGGTGCTAGGCCTTTCCCTTTAGGTTTTACCCCAACAATGTTTTCATTAGTTTCGCTCACTCTCGAAATCAAGCATTTTTACAGCAGGTTGGAGCAGCCTGTATCTCAGCACAGGAATAAGGTAGGGAAGAATTCAAATACTCATTTTGACTGCCTCCAGAAGTTAGATCAGATGGCCAATGCAATTTGGTGCTAGGCCTTTCCCTTTAGGTTTTACCCCAACAATGTTTTCATTAGTTTCGCTCACTCTCGAAATCAAGCATTTTACAGCAGGTTGGAGCAGCCTGTATCTCAGCACAGGAATAAGGTAGGGAAGAATTCTAAGGATCATTTTGACTGCCTCCAGAAGTTAGATCAGATGGCAAATTTTATTTGGTGCCAGGTCTTTCCCTTTAGGTTTTACCCCAACAATGTTTTCATTAGTTTCGCTCACTCTCGAAATCAAGCATTTTACAGCAGGTTGGAGCAGCCTGTATCTCAGCACAGGAATAAGGTAGGGAAGAATTCAAATACTCATTTTGACTGCCTCCAGAAGTTAGATCAGATGGCAAATTGTATTTGGTGCTAGGTCTTTCCCTTTAGGTTTTACCCCAACAATGTTTTCATTAGTTTCGCTCACTCTCGAAATCAAGCATTTTACAGCAGGTTGGAGCAGCCTGTATCTCAGCACAGGAATAAGGTAGGGAAGAATTCAAATACTCATTTTGACTGCCTCCAGAAGTTAGATCAGATGGCCAATGCAATTTGGTGCTAGGTCTTTCCCTTTAGGTTTTACCCCAACAATGTTTTCATTAGTTTCGCTCACTCTCGAAATCAAGCATTTTACAGCAGGTTGGAGCAGCCTGTATCTCAGCACAGGAATAAGGTAGGGAAGAATTCTAAGGATCATTTTGACTGCCTCCAGAAGTTAGATCAGATGGCCAATGCAATTTGGTGCTAGGCCTTTCCCTTTAGGTTTTACCCCAACAATGTTTTCATTAGTTTCGCTCACTCTCGAAATCAAGCATTTTACAGCAGGTTGGAGCAGCCTGTATCTCAGCACAGGAATAAGGTAGGGAAGAATTCTAAGGATCATTTTGACTGCCTCCAGAAGTTAGATCAGATGGCAAATTGTATTTGGTGCCAGGTCTTTCCCTTTAGGTTTTACCCCAACAATGTTTTCATTAGTTTCGCTCACTCTCGAAATCAAGCATTTTACAGCAGGTTGGAGCAGCCTGTATCTCAGCACAGGAATAAGGTAGGGAGGAATTCTAAGGATCATTTTGACTGCCTCCAGAAGGTAGATCAGATGGCCAGTGGAATTTGGTGCTAGGCCTTTCCCTTTAGGTTTTACCCCAACAATGTTTTCATTAGTTTCGCTCACTCTCGAAATCAAGCATTTTACAGCAGGTTGGAGCAGCCTGTATCTCAGCACAGGAATAAGGTAAGGAAGAATTCAAATACTCATTTTGACTGCCTCCAGAAGTTAGATCAGATGGCAAATTGTATTTGGTGCTAGGTCTTTCCCTTTAGGTTTTACCCCCAACAATGTTTTCATTAGTTTCGCTCACTCTCAAAATCAAGCATTTTACAGGAGGTTGGAGCAGCCTGTATCTCAGCACAGGAATAAGGTAGGGAAGAATTCAAATGCTCATTTTGACTGCCTCCAGAAGTTAGATCAGATGGCCAATGCAATTTGGTGCTAGGCCTTTCCCTTTAGGTTTTACCCCAACAATGTTTTCATTAGTTTCGCTCACTCTCGAAATCAAGCATTTTACAGCAGGTTGGAGCAGCCTGTATCTCAGCACAGGAATAAGGTAGGGAAGAATTCAAATACTCATTTTGACTGCCTCCAGAAGTTAGATCAGATGGCCAATGCAATTTGGTGCTAGGCCTTTCCCTTTAGGTTTTACCCCAACAATGTTTTCATTAGTTTCGCTCACTCTCGAAATCAAGCATTTTACAGCAGGTTGGAGCAGCCTGTATCTCAGCACAGGAATAAGGTAGGGAAGAATTCTAAGGATCATTTTGACTGCCTCCAGAAGTTAGATCAGATGGCAAATTGTATTTGATGCCAGGTCTTCCCCTTTAGGTTTTACCCCAACAATGTTTTCATTAGTTTCGCTCACTCTCGAAATCAAGCATTTTACAGCAGGTTGGAGCAGCCTGTATCTCAGCACAGGAATAAGGTAGGGAAGGATTCAAATACTCATTTTGACTGCCTCCAGAAGTTAGATCAGATGGCAAATTGGATTTGGTGCTAGGCCTTTCCCTTTAGGTTTTACCCCAACAATGTTTTCATTAGTTTCGCTCACTCTCGAAATCAAGCATTTTACAGCAGGTTGGAGCAGCCTGTATCTCAGCACAGGAATAAGGTAGGGAAGAATTCTAAGGATCATTTTGACTGCCTCCAGAAGTTAGATCAGATGGCAAATTGTATTTGGTGCCAGGTCTTCCCCTTTAGGTTTTACCCCAACAATGTTTTCATTAGTTTCGCTCACTCTCGAAATCAAGCATTTTACAGCAGGTTGGAGCAGCCTGTATCTCAGCACAGGAATAAGGTAGGGAAGAATTCAAATACTCATTTTGACTGCCTCCAGAAGTTAGATCAGATGGCCAATGCAATTTGGTGCTAGGCCTTTCCCTTTAGGTTTTACCCCAACAATGTTTTCATTAGTTTCGCTCACTCTCGAAATCAAGCATTTTACAGCAGGTTGGAGCAGCCTGTATCTCAGCACAGGAATAAGGTAGGGAAGAATTCTAAGGATCATTTTGACTGCCTCCAGAAGTTAGATGAGATGGTAAATTGTATTAGGTGCCAGGTCTTTCCCTTTAGGTTTTACCCCAACAATGTTTTCATTAGTTTCGCTCACTCTCGAAATCAAGCATTTTACAGCAGGTTGGAGCAGCCTGTATCTCAGCACAGGAATAAGGTAGGGAAGAATTCTAAGGATCATTTTGACTGCCTCCAGAAGTTAGATCAGATGGCAAATTGTATTTGGTGCTAGGTCTTTCCCTTTAGGTTTTACCCCAACAATGTTTTCATTAGTTTCGCTCACTCTCGAAATCAAGCATTTTACAGCAGGTTGGAGCAGCCTGTATCTCAGCACAGGAATAAGGTAGGGAAGAATTCTAAGGATCATTTTGACTGCCTCCAGAAGGTAGATCAGATGGCCAGTGGAATTTGGTGCTAGGCCTTTCCCTTTAGGTTTTACCCCAACAATGTTTTCATTAGTTTCGCTCACTCTCGAAATCAAGCATTTTACAGCAGGTTGGAGCAGCCTGTATCTCAGCACAGGAATAAGGTAAGGAAGAATTCAAATGCTCATTTTGACTGCCTCCAGAAGTTAGATCAGATGGCAAATTGTATTTGGTGCTAGGTCTTTCCCTTTAGGTTTTACCCCAACAATGTTTTCATTAGTTTCGCTCACTCTCAAAATCAA